>NC_041717.1:10703835-11007630 GCF_900700375.1 Denticeps clupeoides | reverse complement strand
GGTGAGGGTCAGATGCAGGGTGGTGGCAATGGCATCATCCGTGGAGCAGCTTGGACAATAGACAAAACAGGGTTTTCATATGTTTCATATCATGATGGGTGTAAGTGCAAGGGGACAGTACTTTAAGACACAACACCGAAGACTTCTTGGATGTCTAGATGTTACAGCTGGTCTGTACATTCTCTGAGCTTCTTCCAGGGATTTTGCCTGGTCCAGCAGCCTTTTGTGAGTTAACTCTGCAAAAATGTTTTGCTCACGTCCACCGTGGTTAGAAACATCACCAGGTCACTAGGAGGAGGGTTGGATTTCCTCACAGTCACGTTGTCCTGTGTGTCGAATTGTGCGTAGACGTCATTCAGCGAATCTGGGAGGGAGGGTTTTAGTCACAAGTTTTAGTCCTGAAGTTTGTCTCGGCCCGGATGCCCTGCCACATACGGCGTGTGTCACCACTGTCCTGGAAGTGGCTGTGGATTTTCTGCCCATGTGCTCGAGACAGTTTGGTCATCGCTGTTCTTAGGACCACCATGTCACCCTTCCTGAAAGCGGAGTCTCGTGGTTTGACCAGTTCGCACACCTCTGCAGCCATCCACAACTTCTTGTTGGATCTTGTGGTGATGGACTTGAAGACTGTACCGTCATCAGTGCGTTTGCTGATGTGGCTGTTGACTGATCGTGTTGACTCCTCCAAGATGAGGGTGTTGTTGCCATTGGTTGCAGCTAAATATTTGCCAGTCAGTGCATTCAAAACAGTCTTGAAGAGCAGAAATGGCTCCACAATGTATGATAAAAATCATACAATGAGATTTTTTTTCATGTTATGATTCTCACAGTTTAAGTGTACCTATGATGAAAATTAAAGAACTCCCTTGTCTCTCTCAACTTGCACAATTGCTCCCAAATCCTTTTTTGCTCATTCTATGAACTTCTGTCCTCTATTTTTAACACAATTCAAAGTCTTGGCTCATTAAAAGCCTCCAAGACCACTGTGAACTGAAGAGAAATGTTGTTTTTTAATGAGGTAAGGACACTGTTAGTCATAAGTAAAAAAACAGAGCATTTGCAAAAGCATATAAGTTTTTTCGCAAAAACATCAGGGCCAGCAAGAGCTGAGGTTTGAAGGCTGTGGATAGAAATATGTACTGTTTAAGGCCAAGTTAGAAGAAGGGTGAGGTGGTAGACTAGGTAGATGCTCTCATTATTAAGTGCTGCTGTCATGTGTTTCTAGCTACCAACAAAGCAGGGGTCATAGCAGCAGGAGTGATTGGTGCAATCTTGCTGCTGCTCCTCCTCCTCCTGCTCATCTGGCTTCTGATTTGCTGCTGCAACAAGCGACGCTATGAGAAGGAAATGGCAAATGAGATCCAGTAAGTCGATGCCCTTTCAGTTCAACGTTGTTTTATTAATGACTTGCTGGTATTCAAATATGAATGGTTCCACACATAACCTTCTAGGGAAGACGCTCCAGCCCCTGAGAGTCGGCCGGGAAGCAGGCTGTCCAGCTTCCGCTCAGTGTTGGGCTATCGCGCCCACCCCGGGGTCTTCTACAGCTCTGTGAGGAACCAGCCCCCCCATAGGACAGAATCTGGCAAGAGCAGTGTTTACCACGGTCAACAGCCCCCCGCTGGCAACATCTACAGTGCACCTCTACAGTACGACAGCAGATACGGCTATGCCGTGTAACCACTAGAAGGACACCAGACCACCATGGTGTTAAGTGGGATCTCGCACTTTGTGGACATTCACAGTTTTTGGAATACTCAAGGGTTGTCTAGAACAAATTGTGTTGCTATTTTGAATAATATGTAGATATTTATGAAGCAGAATTTAGTAAATGAAGCTGTTTATTGATACTGATCATTTGCACATATGTAGATAAAATAAAAGCCTTTCTTTATATATAGTGTTGTTTTTAAAATGAAGATTTTTTTACTCTTTTTCTGTTTGCCACTTTTCTTCCAGAAAATACAGACCTACTTCAGAATGTGCCTGATTTATTTCTTACAAGCATGCAATTAGCCGGTGACATAGATATTACGACGGAGTTAATGCCCTGTCTCTCCTGTCGCTTTACTGTGCTTGCTTTAATCCGGAGGGGGAAATTAAGCTTTATCTCAAAGATTACATTCAGTCGGAAGGAAAACACATTCTTGATGTTTCATCAAATAATAATGAGGGCAATAACCCCATTCAATCGACCTAAATAGATTCCTGACTAGTGCCAGTGCAGTGTTTTTTGTGCCCTCTACTGGCCAGGGTGCAAAACGACAGTCACCTTGTGCTGGGCTTTGTGCCCCAGAGGTCCTCTGACTAGCCTTTTGTGCGTCCAACCTGCCAAATGCATTAAGACCTTTATGAACGTTTGATCTTTCGTTTGAGTTTTCTTGATTTCTTGAGTTGGGTGGTTTTTATGTTGGGGCTTATTGAATTATTGAAGATAACAGCAGATTAGTCTATCTAAGCCAACGCATTCTTCATTTGCTTGTCCTAGTTGGAATATTAAAAACAATGTCCACGTGTAGCAGTTCATGCCCTCTTCAGGCCATAACACGAATCCACTGAGGATGGTCTGTATGAAATATCAGTTAATTAATCAGGAAAAAGATGTACTAGTCTGTACTAGCCATTTCATTGGCCAGCCATGTGTGTTTTTGTCATAGTTTTAGTTGAATGTAAAATAAATCAGTTTGTAGTTCTGGCCAATTAATTTTTTTTTTCAGGGGGGGGGGGGGGGGGGGGGGGTAGTTTAGTGCAACTCTTCACTAATTAACAGAGTGCATGCACAGACCTTCTCCGGTGCATTCAGCGTTATGCCCTGAAGAAGGCACGAGCTGCAACTAGGGCATGTCAACTAAATTAAAACATGCTGAAGACACCAAGGAACACACTGCCATGGAGAGACTTGTCCCTCTATGTCGTGACTGTAAGTCAAAGACTGCCAAAGTCTATTAAAGGGGTCACACAACTTTAAATCTCCTTAAATTGTCAGAGGCTGGCACCAGAAAATTATGATTTATTATTATGATCTTTTTTTTTTTTTGTAACTTGCGTGCTCTGCAGCAGAAGCGCCGTATCCTTGGTAACACTGAAGTGAGGTTGAAGTGAGGTTAGGCAAGGTGTGGGTGGCTCTGCAATGAGTTTGAGTGACGCAAGTGTTGAGTGGGTTTGGGATGCTGAACAAACCGCCAGGTGTAATGCTAGAGTGATGCAATGACAATAGGTGACAGTATGCAACAGAACGTAAACTGACATTGTAACAGTGTGGTCCCTCAGAGACCCATCAAGTCCCAATGAGAATATTTTCAATTCCTTTTTTTTCTTTTTAAAGAATATGTTCTTGTAAACTCTACACTTAATGCATCATTCAATCGAAAAGAAGTGTCACAAAGTGATTCCTTTATTCATGCTGTCAGGTCTCAGGACATTTGCATTCCGCAGTGGCCCTTCTGCTCATGATTCCTATATGCTCTCGTGCCACAGAAACATACCACAAGGAAAAACCGACCATTCATTTCCACACCAGTCAAATTAATTTTTTCTGTGTTACCGCAGGCTCAGGCATATCGGGAAGATGTCCAGAAGGCGAACCCTCCACAGTTTTCTCCTACTTCTGGACGGCAATTTAAAAGTTTTTATGGCTTTGTGTCATATGAAGATTAATCAGCTTGAATTGATTCAATTTAAGCTTAATCACATTGAACCTGTGCATCACAGGTCAGCCTTTGAAGCTTTTCAAATTGTTCACAGCTAATCTTTAGGTCTTAGAAACTGATCTGCATTCAGTTGATGGTTTTATTTTACTCTGAAGTCCCTTAATTTTGGATTGTTTATATAATGTGGGCTCATTTAAGTCTGTTAATTTGATTCAGGTGGGTGGTAGTAGCCTAGTGGGTAACACACTCGCCTGTGAACCAGAAGACCCAGGTTCGAATCCCACTTACTACCATTGTGTCCCTGAGCAAGACACTTAACCCTAAATTGCTCCAGGGGGACTGTCCCTGTAAATACTGATTGTAAGTCGCTCTGGATAAGGGCGTCTGATAAATGCTGTAAATGTAAATGTAAATGTAAATTCATTTTATTTTATTTTTTTGGCCATATTGCCCCAGGCTCAAATTTTGACATGAACTGTCCCAGGACAAATTCTGAACAGAGAATGACTCTTGGAACACAAATAAATGGTCTGTGGCGCTTTGTATTGTTGGAAAATGTTACCTAAAAATAATTAAACTGCACCAAATATTTAAAGTAATTTATCAAATAATTAAAATACAGAAATGACAATGAACTCTTCCTGGCAGTAGATTATGTCTACATTTCCCACCTGTATATGTCTCGCAAACAGACTTGTTGGAAAGCTTAATTCCATCATCCTTGTGCAATACATTCTTTGCACCTGTTTCAGGTAGGAACCCTGCCTTACAACCCTTGCCCGCCCTGGCCCTCCACAAAAATGTATGTTCTGCACCTACTATTCCATTCTAAGAGCAGTATGCTTGAGCAGCTCCATCTTCTTCCACACTTACCAGGCAGGAGTAGAAAAACCACCTTAAGTGTACTTGCCAAATTGCTTAGAAGTCACTTTGACTCGTTTAACAAGGGAAGTCAAACAACTCGATGCATAGAAATTGCCCCCTTTTTCCTTCATCTCAAACAAGGCAGTAGCATTTACATTTATGGCATTTGGCAGACGGCCTTATCCAGAGCGACTTACAACGTGCTTTCAAGTTACCATCGATGAAGTGAGCGGTTCTGGTTCATTAGGACCCCCAACTATGAAGACAATATTTTTATTCACTCTGTTGTAGATTCTGTACATAAGTTAGACAATAAGAAAGTTACAAGTTAATCTAAATATTCTCTAAAGAGGAAGGTCTTGAGATGCCGTTTGAAGGTGCTCAGTGACAAGGGAAATTTCAATCCACCACCGAGGGGCCAAGACAGAGAAGAGTCTAGATGAGTGTCTTCCTTTTACCTTCAGAGATGGAGGGACCAGGCAAGCAGTACTGGAGGCTCGGAGTATACGAGGTGCAGTGCGAGGTGTAATAAGGGCTGTGAGGTAGGATGGTGCTACTCCATGTTTGGCTTTTTAGGCCAGCATCAGTATTTTGAACCTGATGTGTGCAGCTACTGGGAGCCAGTGGAGGGAACGTAGCAGAGGGGTGATGTGGGAGAATTTGGGAAGGTTGAAGATCAGTCGTGCTGCTGTATTTTGTATGAGTTGTAGAGGTCGGATGGTACACCTTCCTCTTTAGGGGCAGTGGTGGCCTAGTGGTTAAGGAAGCGGCCTCGTAATCAGAAGGTTGCTGGTTCGAATCCCGATCTGCCAAGGTACCACTGAGGTGCCACTGAGCAAAGCACCATCCCCACACACTGCTCCCCGGGCGCCTGTCATGGCCGCCCACTGCTCACTCAGGGTGATGGGTTAAATGCAGAGGACAAATTTCACTGTGCACCGTGTGCTGTGCTGCTGTGTATCACGTGTGACAATCACTTCACTTTCATAGAGGTAGACCAGCTAGAAGGGAGTTGCAGTAATCCAGTCGTGAGATTACTAAGGACTGAACCAGTATCTGGGTGGCCTGTGTTGACAAATAAGGGCGGATTCGTCTGATATTGTAGAGAAGGAATCTACATGAGCGGGAAAGATTGCTGATGTGAGTCGAGAAGGAGAGTTGGTTGTCTAACCAACCTGGTGAAACATGTTCGAAGGTTTAATTTCAAATGTTCAAATTGTGCAATTTACATAATATTGGGCTAACCATGTAGGAAAATTAGCATATTACCTCAGCCTGGTGCATTAGTAAAAGCCTGTGTTTATGTGTGCAGAAATGTCTTTAATATGTCATTCTTGGTGGATCAATCTCAGTATAAATTTAGGTAGCTAATTCTACATGCTAAAGTATGATAGCATGATGTTCCTCTATTATATACCATATGCTTGAAATACACAATTCAAAAAGCAACCTTAAAGAAATATTGAAACGCTGGATGTTTGGCACATAGTCAATGACTGCCTGCATGGTGTTGGTGGATTATATAATTGCATGTGGTCTGATGAGGCCTGCCGTCTGAGGTTGCCTTCATTTAGATACAGCACCGCATGTAAATTAACTGTGCAGAGAACCGGTCTGTGATTTGACCGCAGCAAATGGCCTTCAGGAAGTGTATTTGAATGCCAGCTGCACGAGGTCAACACCAACTGAAGTAAGGTGTAGGTGAGAGAAGTTTGGGATATGTCAGAACAAAATGCCCTTGACTCTGAATACAACTTATTGGCATTTTACACATCCGTACTACACTTTCTGCTAACTGGAGTTCTATGGGCTTATTAGTGAAGGGGGAGTGGGGGAAGGTCTGTTTCATTTGCCTCAGAGTTCACTGTGGACATAACCTTGGGCCTCTGCATCTTTTCTGTAGAAAGCAATGGAGGATGGAGGAGGAGCTTAGAAGTTTGGTGAATTCTGTTTATGGAAATATCCTCCTGAAAGAGTTGGATCTAGTATAAATGCTGTTTTGATGTTGAAAGGATCAAAGGATGTGGATGTGCCAACTATGCATGTGCCAACTCAGTCTGAAGAGGTACTCTTTAAATTTTTTTTAACCTTCAGGAATAAATCATATGGTAAATGGTAAATTAACAGACATTATATAGCAATTGCTATTTTTAATAATAAAAACAAATAAATGTATTTTTTCTCTCTACATATTATTTGATAGTAAATCTACTTAAAATAAACAAACTACTTTATTATTAGTATTATTATTACTAGTATTAATGAAACCAGAGTATTTTCAGTGTAAATAGTCTGTGTGTAAAAGTGTGCTGTTAGGACATATTAAATGGTCAATTTCATATGTAAATGTACAATACAGTACAAGTGGTTACAAGAGACTTCCATCATTGTCAATTTGCTCTCCAATAAGGTGTACATTAAATAATGTATGTACTTTGTTGTATTTATTGCTCTTTGTTTATTACAATGCACAGCAGCACAGACCATTGTAGCAGAAAGTGTCATAGATGTCTGAGCAGATGGTGTCGTGTCATAATTTATTAACGGTAAGCTTCTGTTTTTTAATCCAACAGATGTTCCGTGCAAAATTCACGCTGACAATTTGGCGTTGTTTTTAAAAAGAAAGGTAGAGAAAAAAGGCAGAAACCATGTTGCTGACCACAGCCCACAAGATGGGTATGTGGATTCTGACCGGCTTCCTGGGTGTCCTGACGATATTTTTCAACACTTACATCTTACTAATGGGCCTCAGAAACTACAGACAGAGCCACCACTGGACACCTTGTGAGACCATCATCACCGGCCTGGCCCTGCAAAACGTGGCGCATCAAGTTTTCTCCTACTTCTGGATGAGCATGGATCAACTGGACCATGAGTGCAAGTACAGGATACTGTATGCAGTTTTAACAGTAATCGTGCTGAGCCTGAAGTTCTCCATTATGTGGACTACGGCCTTCCTCGTATTCTACTATGCCACCAAGCTAGTGATTGAACCCATTCACTGCTACACCAGGATCCAGGAGGTCATCCTCAAACATGTCCTGACTGTGGTGATTGTCATCCCAATTTGTGGGTTTTCCATCTGTGTCCCTCTGATCACAACCATAACCGCTGAGAACATCACCTGGTTGGACGATTGCTCCATTATGCCAGAGGACTTTGTAGGTCAAATGTATGGTGGGTTCTGTGTGCTGGTTTCAGACGTCATTCCAGGGGTGCTGATATTCAAGAGCAGCATCTCCATCACCGTGCACCTGGCCATCCACCTCCAGCACATGAAGGCCAGCACCAACGGGTTCCACACGCCCAAGCTCGGCTCAGAGATGCGGGTCATCCGCATGAACCTCTTCCTGGTGGTCATTTTTCTTTCTTTCCTGATTGTTGATATCTATTCACACTATGTAATCCTGATGAAGGATGAGAACCTCCTGTCCTTGACTGTTCTTTTCTCCTCCATGTACACCTCCCTCTGTGCCCTAGTGCTGATATATGGAAAGAAGACGTTTTGGAAGAACCTCCTGCATTTGTACAACCTCTTCCTGGACGATTATCCCTGCTTAGGCTGTCTGAAGGTGCCGGAGACCAAACGAGTCCACAACCAGGCTCCCCATCATTGAATTTTGCTCAAAAACTAAATAATATAGGGATGTTATTAATTATCAGTTATCATTGTGTTTATTAATTAATGTCAGAAATTTCGACAGCCTCATGATTTGCAAGTGAAAATGCAAACCGATACATTCCATAGTCCACATTTACATTTCCTTCAATGCAAAAACTACAACAAACACTGGAGGTAAATGCAGCATTTCAGAATAAGTCACCTTAGCCCACTGTATCTCACATGAAAGTATATTAGTTCATTCATTTTTCTGCCTCTGCAGCAATGGTTGGGGGCATTATACTTTCTGGTTGCATGTCAGTCTAATTCTCATGAACACAATAGGCCTCATTCTGGCAATCTAAGGCGCTTTTTGGCAGGGTTTTTTTTGTTGTTGATCAGTGCTTTTCTGGTGGCACATTGCTCATTTCTGGCTATGCAACTACGTCGTCATTACAACAAATCTGCCCATTTCCAACTGGCATCTGAGGTTGGGCTGGGCGCATTGTTGGCGCATTGCTATCTCAAGGCTGTAAAATGAAAATGAAATGACGAAGAACATGTCTAAAGCAAGTGGTGCATTGTTGAACGCTTTTTAAATAACCTGTTTTAGAAACATGGATGCACAAGGGACTCTGCCACCTCAGGTCAGGCTGTAAACTCGTGTTGTTGTTAATTACAGGCGTACTGTAAATGGTTATAATTAGGAGGAACAAGGGTTCTTGATGTCACTATGCGCTGAAGCAGGACTACTTGCTTGGTTTAAGATGATCTTTCCAGATAAACACATGCTATTCTGAATGTTTTCTGATGTCTTAAGACTTCAGTTCATATCTGCTCTTAAAATAGATCATTGGACATGACCATCAGTGCGCTTTTGGAGCAGTGGTGGCCTAGCGGTTAAGGAAGCGGCCCCGTAATCAGAAGGTTGTTCGAATCCCGATCTGCCAAGGTGCCACTGAGATGTCACTAAACAAAGCACTGTCCCCACACACTGCTCCCCGGGCGCGTGCCATGGCTGCCGACTGCTCACTAAGGCTGATGGTTAAAAGAAGAGGACATTTTGTTGTGTCACCGTGTGCTGTGCCGCAGTGTCTCACAATTAAAATCACTTCACTTCACGTTTGGTGCAAAAAAATTAATCCTTTAGATTTTGCTGATCAAAGTGCAAGGCGGCTGTTTAGAATGTTGCAGGAGGGTTACATTTATTGAATGATTCTCTCATAACCTGACCCGTCACTGATAAATATATTCAATGATCAGTCTGGGTAAAACCTTCGTTTCCGAATTTTCTACCAGACTACAATAACCTCTGAACTTGCTGAAAAATTTTCACCTGGGGCGAAATGATTGGGCAGCACCCTTTTCTCCAGAGAGCCCTACTTTGCATGGAAGTGGCATAACGGCAGTTCATTTTTGATTGGACAAGCTGTGTGAGTTTCAATTGTCCTCTCAGCAGCTCATGTTGCCTCAAATTTGGAAAAGGGCCACTGAGTTACAAACGGTACTTGAACTGACGAAGGAGGATGTATGTAAGCGGCTGCGGTGGGAGGGGTCGTAGCGAATAAAATGAAATGCAGAGCAAGAGAAGACTAACACTATAAATATTTTACATATTCTTTGTCTAGGCACAATTTAAACTTGGTTGGTGCAGAACTTGCACTGCACATAAACACGTAAATCTGTTTTTTTTTTTATCTCTTGCAGAGCTGAAAAAATCTTGACATTTTAGGAGAAGCAACTCAATCATTCCTTTGTCACTCTAATGCTCAAGAGCACAGTGATTTAAAAAAAAAATTATATTAGTGTGACTAAGGGGAAGAAAGATCTGTGTGAGGTTGTCATCCATAAGCATATACAGGCTTAAAATGAATAAAAGTATAAAAGTTTTTGTTCTGATTTCCTTGCTAGACTTTTTTGGGCCATCTTTCAATATGAACCTTTTTTAATGGTGCAAAATATTACCAAAATATTATACATTTGTTATGTGGGGCAATGGTGGCAGGTAATGAAACCGAAAGGTTCAAATCTGCCAAGCACCGTCCCCACACACTGCTGCCTGGGCACCTGTCATGGCTGACCACTGCTCACCATGGGTGATGGTTTTAAAGCAAAGGACACATTTTGTTGTGTGTGCTGTGCTGCAGAGTTTCACAATCTCTACACTTTTATTTTAATTGTGTACAATGCATTGCATAACAGAATAAAGGGAACTTTAATGCAGTCGTGTTGATTTGTGTCAGCAGAATTGTGTCAGCAGCAATATTAATATGATGCTAACTTGCCCATTCTGGATGATGAAATTTTGTTTCATAAATCTTATATATTTAATGCGACACCAACGAACTTGTGATGTTTTTGTACCTGTAAAGTATGGCCTTATTATCATTGGCCTACATCAGCAGAGGTTGCTGATGGCTTTGCTCAGGAGATGGCCAAGACTCAGGAGGAGATTCTTACCCCCCAGGCCATCAGACCATTCAGTACAGACAATGCCTGCCAGTTTAATGAGGTGTTCGCTGCTTTCCTTCTCTCAGTACAACCTGTTCTTGTTAATGTACATATATACTTCTTTACATTTCAAAATTATTTTGTTTGGCCAGGTTTTCATCTCACCACAAGTCCAATACTGTTTAAGATTTATCTCATAGTGCCACATAGCTTATAGACAATGAAAGTGCACTGTGTGTTAAAATGCAATTTTCTAAATTGATGCCTAACCTTTAGAGCATTTAAAACTCTCCTCTGGCGAGTTAGCCAGAGGGATTCTCAGCCTTTTGGATTAAACTTATCTGCAGAAAATAATTAAGTTCTGTTGCCATAAGTCAATGAAGAACTTTTATTAATTTATTTCCCCCAACCAAATCTGAAAAACATTCACAGTGGGTCTTTCTGCTTTCCAGAAGGGTAGACGACAGTCTGGTTATAAACAGGGTGTCCTTGAAGGCCCCCGCTTTTCCTGAGGAGGGTATGCTGCTTATTCAGTCCGCTATGATCCAAAGCCAGAGGAGTGTGGTTTCCTTGACAACATGGCAGACTCCAGACTGAAGCAATGCTGTGCTGCCCAGATGAATTGGCTGCAGGGTCGTGCTGTTGCATCGATCATAAATATTACCATGACTTTTTGTTTTTTTTCCCCGCATCATGAAAAATGAATTGATCATTTATATCTGTCAACAGCTCTGGCATGATTCAAAGTTGTACTTAATTACTGTAATGCTAGGATAAACACTGAGAAGTCGCGAGCTGCGCATTGCTTCTCATTTGTGTGTGTATTGTACAAGACTGGCAGTTTCATTGATCATGAGAACTCATGGTACTGTGCAGGCAAGGGGGGGGGGGTGTGTAACTATATATTCATATCTCCAAAATCTCCTAATTATTGTGACTTCAATTAAAAAAAAGAACATTGTGCAAGGATTATGAATAAAATTTCCTAAATACTCAAAACCACTAAGGGCACTTTTTTTATTTTGAGAAATTGCAGCAAGTGGAGCTGGGCTCTAAGCATGGGGCCTGTTTGCAAGAGTGAGGTCAAACACATCCATGGAATTTCCATAAATAAGTAAAAAAGAAGCACCGTCTTTAATGATGTTTTCACATGACATATTGACAGACATGGGTTTCGATAATCCAAAATGAGCTAATAAGTAGGGTCAGAGCTGTCAATCACTAGGCTCCTCCCATTTTAATCTCTTGTTTGTAAAAACATAATTAAAGTTCATGTTCTGGTTGTCATAATTTCTCTTCCTCCAGATACAGATGAAATGTTTCTTTTGTGTTATACCCGTGTATGTAAATCCCGAGGACGGCTTTAACCTCACATTAGCAAACAAGCCCCATGCTTGGTGTGGGTTTGAAAATAATATACTGCAGATTTATATTTATAACTCAATCATTTACAGCTTAATTGGACATTTTAAAGGGTTAACTAAAATTCTGGTCTGTTCAAGATCCGTTAACAAAACAATTGCTCTATAGCTGCAAATTCAAACAGGAGAAGGTTCAAATATTGATTTTACACACTTCTGGTTTATTTCAACCCTCTTCAAGTCTCTGAATCTGCTGTGACCCTGAAATATCTAGCATGTCAATGAGCATAAGTAATAGCAATTTGACAATAAATCAATATACAAGGAGCAAAAAATTAATCTGATGTACAAAACAAACTTCTACCACACACGGTCATAGAGAAAATACATTAGAACAATCACTTTATTCTTTAAAGAAAATACAATGAAAAAACGTACTGATGTAAATGCCATCCAGTGCATATCTAGAGTACCACTGTTTACAGTCTGAGGCACTTACAGCATTGCCTATTGAACTGTGCATTGCATTTACTGTCCACTGTAAACCCCGCACTGCATTCATATGTTCACTCAGAATTGGGAGGCAGGGGGTGCATTCTACATGCATTCATGGTGTTCAATTAAGCTTTATTTTAGTCCATGTTGCTGGAGCTTTGAAATGTCAAGTCTCCAGCAGAGCTTGTGGTGGATGGGAAGGGGTAAAATGGCCCGCTCCCAAAAGATGTCATTTAACGCTACTGAGTTTTTACACTCCCTTTTTAGTAGTGATGAACTAAAGTGCTTTAAATAAAAATGGTATTAAAACTCATAGCCATTTTACAGAGAACTGCGTTGAACACATAAACTGGTTCACAGCATACAGTCAACAGCCCTTGAAAACTAAGCATTCGTCCAGTGGATTCACCTCAAAAATGAAAGTTTTGAACCAAGCCCTTACCCAGTGATGACATTGGGCTGTGATATATATATATATATATATATATATATATATATACACACACACACACACACACACACACACACACACACACACACACACATACATACACACACACACACACACACACAAAATATGTACAAAAGATTTTCATTGGAGAAAAAAAAAAAAAAAACACTAGAATCATATAAAGAAAAAAAAACACTGATCATCATATAAAGCATCATTTGTGAACACTGATTCTGTTGAAAGTCATCAAAACCAAACAAAAGCCAATCAAAATGATATGTCAAGGGCCACAATGCACCGCAGTGACGCTCCTTTTTGGGACTTTCCCCATATTTCACCGTCGGCCCCTCAGCCATAATTTTGGCTCCACGTTGATGGTGCAGACGGACTTGAGTGTAGTGAAGCTGCGGCTCTCCAACTGTCAAGCGCTCACTGAGGACTCTGCTCATAGGTGGGGAACATTGACTTGCGGATTTTGGGTGGGGGCGGCGGGGGCTTACTGTCAACTTTCAGCGGCAGCGGAGGAATGAGCTACAGAGAGCAGCGAGAAAAGAAAAAAAAAAAAACAAAAAAAAACAACCATAAATCCTGGAGATGAAGTTTTGTGTATTTTTGTGACTCTGACACACTTACCTCAGCAGAGTTTTGAAGGAGGTCTGTCTCGTGTGGATGCCTCTTAGGGGGCATGGGTGGGGGTGTACTTGGCATGTCGGCAGACACATCACTGTCGCCTGCACAGGTAGCAGTAAGTAACAGACATCAGTAACGTGAGAGAACGAATGACATATTTGCTGCTGCTTTTCGTGGGAGAGTGTGTGTGTGTCTGTAGGATTGTGGGACACGCACTGTAGCTGTAAGGCGTGCGGGGGGAGGCTGGCAGGGAACTCAGTGTGTGAGTCAGACTCAGCTGAGAAGAGTCACCCTGGAAGAGGGAGAGTGCAAGCCGCCGGTCTCCAAATTGAAGGCTCTTGGGTCTCTGCTGCTTCTCTGGAGGAGTCTGATGACAGCAAGGACACACACAAAAAAAAAAAAAAAAAAAAAAAAAAACACTAAACATGACATTCGGTAAAAAATGACATTGGTATTCCCTTTTTTATCAGTCACTAAAGGTCACCCATTTCAAAAGTTTACAATACGCTCTCATCATCAGTTCCCATATATGGTGCCCTCCATTAATAATAAATGGGTGAACCTGTGATACTTCAAAAAAAATATATTTAAGTTTTTTTATTAACTATTCTGGCTGAACTCTCACAATATAATACAATGATAGGCCACTGACCATATATTTCCAGTGGTTGAATTTAGTTTAAAAAAAAAATTACCTTTATCAACCTTTTATAATTTTATGAGAAGCAACAATAGCTAAATTCCTATTCTGAATTTATTTTGAAGTGGCACAAATATGCAAATTGGATGCATTCAGCTGAAATAATTCTATCCCACAGGAAAAATTACCAAAAGAAAAAAAAAAAAAGATTTTCGGGCAATTTGCAGCCCAGTGGACTCATTACTGTAAGTTAATCAGTCTGGTGTTTGATAGAAGTGTCCTGATTTCCATGAAGCGGTGTGTCTCTGTGTTATTTTGGCACCTCGTCTGTGTCGGTCTGTCTCTCCAGCAGGACCTGGGATTTGCTCACACTCCATTCCTTCCTGTTCTTCCTGCAGATGCGGTTGTCCTCCTCTGAGCGGGAAGACACAGAGATTCTGCGGTCGCTGCAGCGGGACAGGAGTGAGCTGTGGAGTAAGAGACACGGAAAGTCATTCAGGAAGACTTCATGAATTTGACTAACTAAAACCACCAGAATTTCTCTAAAAATAAATGTAAAAAAGAAGGCGTCTGAGGGAGGAGAGGAATGATGACAAATGATAAATGAGTGGCACTGACTCTTGGGAGGATGGGCGGGAGGGCGCGCCGTCTGAGGAGCCGGAGCCGCTGGAGAGGCCCGAGGAGGCGGTGGAGAGGGTGGAGATTGTGGACATGCGACGCAGCGTGGAGGACATGATGTAGGGCATCACCACCGAACCCACGCGACTCTTCTTCTTCTCTGTCAGGGAGCAGGGCTGCAGAAAAACAAGGACAGCCGCTGAACTCCCCGTGAGACATAAGTCAAGCTCCAGACATGGATGAATGTGTCTGCATTTTATAAGGGCATGATGCAATATGTGCAAAAAGGTTTTACCATCAAGCCATTTTGTCTGAATTAGAACTTAACTTTCTTTTTTTTGTCTTGCCGGTGTGTTTGTGTGCATAGGGGGAAAATGTTTTACACATAAAGGCTGCGATAACCCTCAAATCAGTATGTGCCGACATCACTCCCTTGCATAATTTGTTTATTATCTGTCAGGCTTCTATTAGATCATCGGCAGAGGCTCTGGGCCTTTGTACGTCCACACCATCATTTTCTTTTCCTAAAGTTCAAGTGCTGATATTGAAAGGGCCCTTAAAACCCCAAAGTGTTTGCATCGCTCCAACTAAACGTGACTATTATAAGAAGAGGGTTACTTTGTGAATCCATTGTGAATACACTAACACAAAAGGAACAGCCAATGTAATTTATTTACTGGATGCATTTAATGCTATTAAAAGGTGCTTAGGTATACTTAGGTATTCCTTTTTTGTCATTCGCTAAAGGTCACCCATTTCAAAAGTTTACAATACGCTCTCATCAGTAAACAGATTCCCACACAGTAGGGAGTCTGAACTGGGAAGGGAACTGGATAATGACTTGGGGGATGCTGCCCGTAACATAACTCTTACTAGATCTGGTTGTTCTCGTCTCATACTGATACATTTCAATGTACTATTTAGGGTCTACTATTCCAAAAACACGATTAGCACAAATCTATCCCAACATCTCTGACAGCTGTGAGATATGCTCATTTCATGTCCTTCATACAAACAGTCTTTGGCAGAAGTAGTGTCATGGTCCTCATGCTGCCATATTTGGGCTCCCAGAAGATCATTTTCAGTACACCTCAACACATGTTCTGGCTATAACCTCTCTACTGGTAAGATGCTCATTCTTTACATTTACATATTACATTTAAGGCATTTTGCAGACGCCCTCATCCAAAACGACTTACAACGTGCTTTCATGTTACCATCGATGAAGTGATCAGTTCTGGCTCATTAGGACCCCCAACTATGAATACAATGTTTTATTCACTCTGTTGTAGATTCTATACATAAGTTAGACAATAAAAAGGTTACAAGTTAATTAAATATTGTCTAAAGAGGAAGGTCTTGAGCTGCCGTTTGAAAGTACTCTTTCAAGTGACTGAGCTGTTCTGACCTCAAGGAGAAGTTCATTGCCCAGTCTAGATGAGTGTCTTCCTTTTACCTTCAGCGATGGGGGGAGCAGGTGAGCAGTACTGGAGGCTCGGAGTATTCGAGGTGCAGTGTGAGGTGTTATAAGTGCTGTGAGGTAGGATATTTGCCTTTGTAGGCCAGCATCAGTATTTTGAATCTGATGCTTGCAACTGGGAGCCAGTGGAGGGAACGTAGCAGAGGGGTGGTGTGGGAGAATTTGGGAAGGTTGAAGATCAGTCGTGCTGCTGCATTTTGTATGAGTTGTAGAGGTCGAATGGTACATAGAGGTAGACCAGCTAGAAGAGAGTTGCAGTAATCCAGCCGTGAGATTACTAAGGACTGAACCAGTATCTGGGTGGCCTGTGTTGACAAATAAGGGCGGATTCGTCTGATATTGTAGAGAAGGAATCTACATGAGCGGGAAAGGTTGCTGATGTGAGTCGAGAAGGAGAGTTGGTTGTCTATTGTTACTCCAAGGTTGCGGGCTGTTGTAGAAGGAGAAAGCTGTGAGTTGTCCAGGTAAATAGCAAGATCCTAAAGTGAAGTGATTGTCACATGTGATGCACAGCAGCACAGCACACGGTGCACACAGTGAAATTTATCCTCTGCATTTAATCCATCACCCTGAGTGGCAGTGGGCAGCCATGACAGGCACCGAAGGAGCAGTGTGTGGGGACGGTGCTTTGCTTAGTGGCCCCTCAGTGGCCCCTCAGTGGCCCCTCAGTGGCCCCTCAGTGGCCCCTCAGTGGCACCTTGGCGAATCGGGATTCGAACCGGCAACCTTCTGATTACAGGGCTGCTTCCTTAACCGCTAGACCCCTTTTCCTGATGTGGTGAAGAATCTGCTGGAATGAAGATTAGTTCAGTTTTGGTGGGATTGAGTTTGAGGTGATGGGCTGCCTTCCAAGACGAGATGTCAGTTAGACATGCCGAGATTTTGGAAGCAGCATGTAGATCAGAGGGAGGAAAAGAGAAGATGAGTTGTGTCGTCGGCATAGCAGTGGTAGGACAATCCATGTGAGGAAATGACCTCACCAGGTGATCTCTTGTAGAGGAAGAAAAGGAGAGGAGCCTTGAGGGACACCAGTGGAGTGTCTACGTGTGGTAGAGGTGGATACTTTCCAAGTCACTTGGTAAGATCGCTCATCAAGGTAGGAAGCAAACCACTGCCATGCTGAGCCCTGAATTACTCTTCAGGATAGACAAGAGAGTCTTGTGGTTAATGGTGTCAAATGCTGCAGAGAGGTCAAGGAGAATAAGAACCGATGACAGTTTTGCCAATCTGGCCACTGCTCGGACACAGCCAGAAGGGCAGTCTCAGCAGAATGGCACAACAAGTGGCACAGGGACTTTTAAACAGAAGTTTAAATAATTAAAGGTTAAATGTTAGCTCTGAAAAGTGGCAATCCTTCACATAATTCATCAGTTCTCTTTCAACTGAACCCATGGACTGAGTCACTCACCCTGCAACATCTCACTTTCTTGCAAAATGTGCAGTGGCCTTCATATGCATTACTTAGAAAATTTTTGCCAGGACTCATACAGACACTTCCCATACAGACTAATGTAAAATAAAAAATAAATAAGAACCCAAGAAACCGCTATGAAATGCAAACAGTTTCGATTCAAAGCTAATGTTATCGAGGTGTGATGGCCTAGCATGTAAGTAACAGAAGGGTTGTGTGTTCAAATTTTGAACCGCCATGGTACCAGCGAGGTCCCCTTGAGGAAGGTACTGTCCCCACACTGTGCTCCTGCACCACACTGCACCTTTCATGGCTGCCCACTGCTCACTAAGGATGATGGGTTAAATGCAGAGGACACATTTCATTTCAACTCAACCCCGACACTTAGGGTCTAAACATAAGCTTGAACATTAAAAAGTCATTAAGACTACAGTAGCTGACAATACCCCCTGGAGGTATTGTTGGTATTACAAAGTGGGTGAATCCTTCTTCAGTAAATATCTCCGATGAATTTCTGTGCCATTACATCAAAACCATCTTTTTATTATCCATTTCTGAATGTTTTAAATGAAAAACACTGACCAGCGTGATGACTCCGTAATGCTTTTCAACCTTCTCCCGCAGGTCCTGGAAGCAGGTGACTATGCGGTTGTGCAATGGCTTCAGCTGCTCCGTAGCTTTTTCTCCATGGATGCGGATCCCTTCGTCCAGGAGAGGAATCTAGAACAGTGGATTTTTTTAGGACACAGCAGGCATGGAAGGTGCAGATGGTGCTAGAACAGTTGGCTGTGGGGTAACCTGGAGGGCAATCAGGTGTTTGAGGATTTCGATGCGTTCCAAATCCTCTGGGTGTTCCTGCACGTACTTTTCAATGAAGAAGGCCTGTCAAGAACAGCAGACGCAGCACTTTAACACCTTTTTAATTCATTTAGAGCGGTAAATATTATTCAAAAGATATGAGATATGGAGACCAGACCTTCTCATAGTTGGCAAATCCACCCTGAACAGCAGGGTCGACAATGCCATTGAGCATCATTGAGAGGGGGTGCACGGCCAGTGAGCGATCACAGGCTTGCTGCTGTACCAGGTTACTAAGCTTCTCATTGGCCAGCTCCATGGCTTCTACAGCATTCTCCAGAGGGCTGATCTCCTCCTGCCAAAAGTACCGACTGAATTAGTGCAGTCAGCAGTAAAGTAGACACATAGCAATCATTCATTCAACTTTAAACACACTGATTATAAATAAAATAAAATAAACTCAACTGAGCAAGACATCTGATGGTCTTTAACCTAGGACTCTTCAGAGTGACTAAACTAGTGAAAGGGATAAGCCCTGTGCCAGACAGAGTTGAAATCATGTAAGGGCATTACACCTATATAAAAGGAATACAACAATGGCAAGAGTCAGAAAGAAATACCAACAATGGACATTTATTGTGCAAATAACTGGCAATTTTGCAGGTATGTTTTTGTGTGCATGATGCCAACCATCTCTGATTGCTGTGTATGTAAGTGGCCATAATAGAATAACAACAAAACTTCAAACATAACTTCTAACATAGCCAATGCTTACAGAAAAATAAAGTGATGAATATTGATTCACATTTCATGTGGAAGACTCTTTGATTTGCTTTCAGTTCATTAAATTAAACTTCAGCATTTTTGGTGTGAAAGAGGAAAATGGAGAGGCCTGGTCGCTATGGCAACCACTAATGGAAGCAGTAAAAACCAGAAAAAGGTTTAGATTTAAAAAAGAAAAAAAAACATTTCCAGGCAAAGATGTTTCCATGATGTGTAATAGTAATCAAGTAGCTTTGTTCATGAGCATGCACCTGCGAATTGTATAATTTATTCATTATTATGCCTATTGATTACACAATGGCTTTCACTCCCCAAAAGTTATTGTTCATTTACACTGAACAAAACAGATTTTATTCAAAGTACGTATCCTTTAGAGTATTAGAGTATTTCTATATTTCTATACTCTAATACAAAAAATTCCATATTTTTGGTGTGTAATATTTAATTTTTCTTTTTTATAATTACTTTTTGGTGCCAGATATCAATTGTCTATTACAGGATACTTACCACAGACACAGACTTCACCTCAAACCATTTGAGGATCCCCGGAAATAGATAGGCAGTGATGTAGGTAGTTCTCTCAATCCACATGGTCTGAAAATCGTTAATTTGTAAATCTATTTAAAACTCAAAGACAAATTACTGATTATTTAAAAGAGACAAGAACATAGTGTAAGGAAAATGTTAGACTAATCCTTTAATAATGAGAATACTTCAAGTTTTGAAAAGATGAATGGTTTTCTAAGACCACATCCCCTTCTGTTGTAAGTATTGTTATGTCTTTTGTACAGTACAGTGCAGTTAAATGCTGAACAATAACAGAGAGACAGTTCAATTAAAATACTCACAGCAAACTCATTGTCTGGTTGCTTTTCTCCTTTCCTGAAAGGCCTGGAATACTGAAACTGCTCCACTTCATTTGATCTGTAGTAGCTGGAAGAGTGGACAAAACGGAGCTGAAATTGAGAGGTGTGTTACTTGGACGCTATCACAGACTGAACTGGACAATTCAGAAGAGTCATACTTAAGGATTTGTTCAGGAACACCCTTTTCCTTGAACTGTTGTGGCAACTTAAGAACAGGCTTGACTGTGAAACACTGGATGTCTGTACCATAGTGTCAAGGAACATATGGCTGTTTAGCAAAACATACTGGAAAAGCTATTCCATGCTCAGATGCCAATGAAAAGGTTTCTTTCATGGGTTTAAATGCACATTAGAAACAGCAGCTTCCTATGAGAACCCATCCAACACTAGTAGGATACGCTGGCTGGGGGAGTTATAGATGTTGTCACCAGGGGGCGATGTGCTGGGCATCCTCACTGCATTGGGGAACTGTGACAGCAGCTTCAAACTGAAGTCTTCCAGCCATTCATATTCTTTACCACGGTAGATGAAGAGCTTGTTCTTAATGAAGAAAAAAAAAAAAAGAGAGATATAACAAAATACAGAACATTTTAAATGAACTCAAATACAGACTGTAGGACAACTTCAGTTACAGCACTTAGTAATTCAGTCTATTAGGGTCCAAATGCAACAAAAAAGTAAACTACTGTATCTACTTCTACCAAAATGAAAAGAACACATATGCGAGGATGCAGATGAATCAAAAAACTTTCCCCATTCCACTGGGTAATATTTTAAATGCTACTAAAAACTAAAGCCAGAGTTCAATTAAGCAATGTTGGTGACAAAGGCTTTATTTATCCATTTGTTAGAGCCCAGTAATCTTACAGCTCATCCTTTCTGTTAAAATGTCAAATGCCACTAATTAAGTGGTACAACAATGCCTGCGGGCTAAGTGATTCAGATTCACTGATTTATTTATTAGTTCCCATACTGACGTAAAAGGGGAAAATGCATGGTCTTTGGTGAAAAAATTAGTCATCTTTGTGATGTCAACAAGGGCAACTGCATGCTCCCAAAAGGCTACCAAATCTTTCCATTAGCCATAATACCAAGGAACAAAATGTTGATTTAATGCACATGAACTAAATGTTTCGGTTGAAATTGGTAGTAGCCTGATTGGTAACCTATTAACCATAAGACCATAAGGTCGCAGGTTCAAACCCCACTTACTACCATTGTGTTCCTGAGCATGATACTCCGGAGGGACTGTCCCTCGTGATAAGGATGTCTGATAAATGTCATAAATGTTAAATTGTTCATTCATATATAAAACACAATACAGTCTGCATTTCACAATCATATCTATATTTGCAATAATTTGGTAAGATTGTGCTGGGTATTACAGCTTGTGACAGTGTGATGATCTCTTAAAAAAAAAAAAATTACAATTATGCTGGAACCTGCAAGTCATGAGGGAACTGTATAGCGGTTTACCCTGAGGAATGATGGGAAGCCATGGCCATAGTATCCCACCGCAAAGTACTCCGGTTGGGGCCGCATGGCATGCATGATGTTCTCAAAATACTGGGCCTGCTGTTTCTGTAAAGTAGAAAGTGGTAGGCAGTCCTGTTATCATGAGCGACCGTTTCTCAAGATGCCTTCAGTAACACAGCGCTGTACCACAATCCCACAAAAATCTAATTTAGAGCTCACAAAATCTAATGAAGGTTGGCAGGGAGTTGGCCGGGGCCAGACCATGGCTGAGCTGTTGATATCTCCTACTCATTTCCTTCCGCGCTGGGTTTTTTTGTTGGTTTTTTTTTTAGTAAAACCACAAATTCCTCCTTGCTGCATGCCAATAGCTAAATGTAAATATACAGAACCAGCGTAGGGCTGCCAGTACATCTAACCTGCTTGTCTTTGGACTGTAATAGTAAAAGTAGCACATCAACAGAGAACCTGCAGACATGCAAACATGCAGGATTCAAATAGAGAGGCTGCAGCATCACCCTGTTTGAGTCGTTTAAATTGCAATTCAGGGTGCTGAGGTGGGATGATAAAATGATTATCAATGCCAATTTCGATAGCGATATTCTATACTACTTATCAGAGCCCTATTTTACAACTCCCATTTAACATAGAATTATGGACTAAGCATGGGTCTTGTTTGCTAGTGTAAGGTCAGGTGTCCTCAGGACTTGCATAAATAGATAAAATTACTCATCCAGAACACTATTTTTAATGATTATTTTATAAACAGAGCATAAAATTTGAGGAGCCTGAAGATTGACAGTTCTCACAAAGAGCCCATTCATTCCTGATTGTGGACAATTTAAATCTGTGCCTGTAAATTTATACATTTCTTTGCATAAATCCTTTCCTTTTAAAAATATTCCTTTTATAATATGCTTAATGCCTAGTGCTGCTCTTAGCACCAGTTCAAAATAAGTGGCCTTAAAGCCCTATTTTAATCAAGACAACAATACAAATATACATATGCAAGATGATTAAGATGTTCCACTCTTACAAGAAGCAGACTGAGCTCCTCAAAATCAAACATCTGGTTTTCATACATCTTGGCAAGTTGTTTGCTCATCTCAATTGCTTTCTCCCACATCTGCACAAGATAAAATATTAATAAATACAAATCACACATATGAAATCAACAGCACTCATACATACACGCATATAAACAGCAAGCATAAATGCATCCACCACCTGCTCCCATTCATCTGTAATGATAGCGCATAAGGTCTGACCGGCTGTTATTAAATAAGATTTGGTGCTGTGCTGTGTGCATCCACAGGCTCTGGAGTGAATGTGAGTGGGGAAGGGACACTCACCTTGCCTTTGTCCAGGTAGCACATGATTTCATGGAAGAGCTTCTCTTTGAGCTCTTGCTGAGTCCACTTGGGGGATCCCTCGCGGGGGATGAGGTGAGGGGCACAGGGCTTGTCACTCCACTGTATTAAGAACGCCACCAAACAAAAAAACATTTCACCACTTAACACCTATAAAGACTTTCCATAAAACTTCAGCCAGAGTCTGATTCGCAATAATGTTGTTCTCTGCTCAACAAGGACAGGTACAGAGTGTACTCACACACAATGGCTTATGTAACTGCAGATAATTGTAGATATTAAAAAAAAAAAAAAAAAAAAAAAAAGATGTAAAAAAATAATTAAATAAACAAACAAATGATAAGCACCAGTTGTACCCTTAACGTGAACAACAAAGGAACAAATGTGAGTTTGTTCACGCATTTTGTTAAGGCACGAAAGATGTTCCCACCTCTAACAACTCAGCATGCAGCAGGAGAGTGTAAGCAGCCTCTGTGTAGTTCTCACAATCGAGGTGCAGGTCCCGTAGCTTGTACAGGTATCTGGAAGAAGGAGGCATGTCAAGCAGATCTCTTGCCAATCTGCAGTACAACTGCGGTAGAACTGCAACACTTCACATACCTTATATAGATGTCTTCCCTCTTTTTCTCCTTGTAAAAGTTCTGGGGAGGGGGGGGGGGGGGGGGGTATTAAAATGCAGTTTTCAGTAGAGAATAAAAAAGTATTCACCTGGTGCTTGGCCACATTCCCTAAAATTTGACAGATGGATGGTATATACCCGTCCCTACAACTCAGTGCATGGGCATTGGTTGTTTTCGTTGTGGATCCTTTAGTCATGCTTTACACAGACCTGTTGTTAACGTTTTGCAGATAATATTGCTGAACACCCCAAAAATGTTTGCTATTCTGGGAGGGGCAGAAGAATGTAGACCACAGATCCATGCTACATCATTGGACTACAATATGGAGGGCACAATACTGATAATAAAACTGGGTCTGACCTTGTCTACTGTAAGGTGCCAACTAAAGTTCACTGTGGTATTGGACTAGACAAGCAATATGTGGTGGAGTATTCAGCTGTACACCTCCCATGACTTCTCAGATCTCTAATATATAAAAATGGGTGGCTTCTGGCTTATTTGAAATGAAGTCACTATCACGCTGCTAATGATTTATCCAAAAGGAGTGAAAACAAGGCTAGTCAAATATACCATACAAGCTAGCAACCTATGGGGCCAGGCCTGAATGAGCCTCTTCTTCCAACTTTAAAACACTGCCAAGCTTTAAAAGCTTTGTTTATAACATTTGTTCTTGTTTTTTCCTTCATGTTAAGATTACTCTAATTCCTTGTTTTCTGGCTGCTTGTCAGCATTGTTAAACAGTTAATCCAAAGCTGCTGCACTCCTCACAAGAGCTAGAGTAATAACTAAGCTTCAATGGCTTCCCGTCAAAGAGCACACTGATTAAACACTACCGTCACCCGGTTACCAAGCTCTGCATGGTCTTGGCCCTCAGTATTTGACAGATAGTGTCTTTTCAGCCACTTACACCACCAGGTAGTTCTTAGACTTCCAAGGCACCATGCCCTCTCCGATTCAGACATAACACCCCCACACAGTCAGGCCGAAATACACTAATCTTTCTTCATCCACCAGCTCTCTGCCACTGTATAAAGTTTAATTCAAGTTGTGTTTCTTTCATTTGGACTACTCCACATTACACTTTATGATTATAACCATATAACTCAATCACCTTTACACTAAGAAACATTATTAAAAAAATCCCCCAGAATCCCCCCACTTATTTTAGTCAGCCAGTCATTTAGTAATCCCATGTGCCCACTTATGCAATTTAGGCAACATTTTTGTTTCTAAAATAAATTATTAGTAAATGCATAACTTCTTGTCTATTCTTACAGGATGGATTAATTTAAATATCCATCATATGGCAAAATGGACATCTGTGAAGCTGCACTTTGCACTGCAGGTGTCCCAGTTACACAGATCCGATGTCAGCATTGTTGTTTCCAAAGACGGGTTTTGGAAACAGCTGCTCCCAGATCAGTGTGAGGGAGCCTTACCAGCACGTTCACAGTGCAGCTCATGCGGTGTTCGGGACTCTCATCATGGGTGATGGTGCGGTAGGCCAGCAGATTCTCTAGCAGACTGCTCAGTAAGTGGGCCAACTCCTCTCCAGATTGGGAAAGGTAGCGATGGCGCCTGCAGTGATCCAGCAGCCTACAGAGAGATCTCTCCATGAGTGTAGATTTTAAAACTTGTATTTTAAAGTAAGATCTTGCACCACTCTGCCTGATTGAAAGTGTACAAACCATTACTACCATTGTTTCCCCGAGCAAGACACTTAACCCTGAGTTGCTCCAGGGGGACTTGTCCCTGTAACTACTTATTGTAAATCTGATAATTGCCTTTTATGTAATGTAATATTAATATGAGAATATTAAGTTATTACTCTTTAAAAGTTTATGGTCATTTAAAATATCTTGTTTCTGATGATGTAATGAGCAAAATAGTTGTTTACTTCAGAATTTTAATGGAATTCTGTGTTCAGTAAAGCAAGTCTGTCACTTTGAAAGCTTCATTGATTTTTTTGTAATAGTTTCTGTTCACTCTTATGGCAAAGCAAGGCCATTTCCAAATAGTAGTGTATGTGTCATAACTAGAGAACAAAGAAATGAGACGAGACATTTCTTACGTCTTTTCCAAGAGAATTTTGTACTGCTTGTCACCACGACCACCCTCCACTTCTTGGTCCAGTTTTGTAATAAGCTCATTCTCAAACTGAAATACACACACACACACACACACACACACACACACACACACACACACACACACACACACACACAGAAACAAAATGGTCGACAACTGCCATTACTGTCATCAGAACAACTACAGGACATTCTGATGAAGTACAATACGAACTGCTTCAAAAGTAAATGTCTTCATAAAAAAAAAAAAGGCTGGGAAAGGAAAGATCAGCAAATATCTACATTGTACCCGTGAATGAGTTCAGATGACAATTGTTAACAGTGATACCATTGAATTTAATTCTCAATTCAGAAGACCCAAACACTTGCCTTTGCCAAAGGATGAGATAGATGAATTAGACCCTCAGGCATAACTGAGATTTTGTAAGCAGTCATGGAAAAAGCACTTATTTAGGGTACCCTAGCAACCCCCCCCCCCCCCCCCCCCCCCCCCGAATTTCAATCATTCACACAAAGAGTCATCTTTTTCCAGATTTGTAGCTCCACAGCTCCCTTTCAACCATAAACACTACATTTCAATCTTGATATGGACTCTTTTGAGCCAAGAGTGTAAAATGAATGGCTACTTTCCCCCAATTCCCCAATCACTGGAATGATGAGTCACTGTGGAGATTGCAAAACGTTTAAATCACACCGTGTTCATTTAAATCAGCAGGAGGAACTCACTGTTTGAAAGGTATGGTTGGGGCTGAAATGGTGCTCACACTGCATCATATCAAAGAAGATGGGCAGAGTGGCTTTCCTTAGGTCAGGCTCAGGGACCAGGGTGACCTCCAGTATAGGCCCAACCATGGAAGGAATGAATTTCATCTTGTGGGGACCTAAGGCACACATGCATAAATAATTAGAATTACAAGATGTATTATATATTTTATATAAAAAAGTATATATTTTATTATGATTTATCATTTTAATCTGCATAATCACTGAAAAACACTGCAGACCAGGTAGACTTCCCATTGCCACAAAAAAACAAAAACAGGAGGAGGAATAGGCTGCAGGTGCCTGTTCCTACATCCTGTCTGTCTGTGGCCTTTATGTTCCATGGAGATAAGAACCATAAAGGGTCCTCACCAAGATTGTACCACATGTCTCTTATCTTGAAGCCAGTGACTTTTCTCATGTCCCCATACCTGCAGAATAAAGCACAGTAGCCCAGTCAATGTGCTGTTTTTGTATACAATCAAATCCACCATTGTGCAATAACATGGGGAAGTTTTAAAAATCATCAAGTTTAATTTTAGTCTGTTGGTACCTGTGACTTTGTGGTGTGAGTGCGTTACCCACTAGGCTAATACCACCCTGATTAACGTCCAAATGTTGTTGCACGTGTGCAGTTACAACAAATGTATGTCAGACTTGAACATGCTTCCTCCCGAATCTCAAATGACACAGCGGGACCACAGGATGCCAGATCACTCCCTGCTTCTCTAGCTTCTGCTGTTGAGTGCCCCTCTGAAAGAGCATTTACCCGAACAATTTCCTCTCGCCCTGGGAATGAAGCTAGTCATTTCCCTAGCAGCAGCCCACCAGAGAGGGCTGAGAGAGGCGCGGCTGACATTTGTTGCCTCGGCTGTATGGCACAGGGCCACAGCAAATTTGGCTGCTTTGGCAGGACACATATTTTTATTTTACTATGTTTGCTCATCGTGGACACACAGACTAAACAATAAAGCATGCAATGAAGGCGCCTACTTGTTCAGGATTTTATTGCGTTTCTCCTGAGAGAAGGACTCGAGCTGCAATGACTTGTGGGTCAGGAATGCCACAGTGAGGTGAAAGTAGTTATCCCACAGCTAGGAGAATGAAACAACAGAAGCCATGAACAGTATGAACATTATATACATACATTCTAATTGTGCCGTGCCCAAAAAAACACTACCTGCTGGTGAAAGTATGAAGGGTCTAGGAAGTGCATGTTAAGGACATCAGAAAATTGGTTTATGGCTCGTAAGAATACCCTCATCTGGAGGAGATTCATAATCATCCAATCCGATGGAAAAACATTTCCCATAAGGTCTTTAAACATGATGAACGTCTCCATCAGGAAATCCTGTAGACCCCCCCACCACCATAAAATGAATGTGTGAGGTGCATGTACACGCACTTTGGAAGAAAGATTCTGAATATTTTTTTTAATCACAGAACTAATTTCACTGACTATGAAATGTCATGGTCATGGTCACAGTTCTTACAATGATATCCTGTCTGGTTTTAAATGTGCTGATGTAGTGGGCAAAGTGCACAGCATCCATCTGTTTCAGGACGGCCGTCATGCAGGCCACATAGTGACCCTGACAAAGACAATCAATTTCAATTTAAGAGAACACACATTAAAAACCACATTTTAAACATTTGGCCACCATTCCAAAGAAGTAACCAGTAATGGGGCTTTTTATTGGGAAAAGTGAGGGGACCAAACGAAGGGGTGGTTTACAATGAGAGATGAGCTGCGGCTCATGCTGATGACAGTCCGGTTGACCCTACGAAGGAGACGCTCCATTATGAGCTGGACATGGGCATCTGTGGGACCCTGGGAGCAAGTGCAGCATGACATATGAATTATGAGATGGAAAGGTTTATGTTCCTTTGCTGAAGCATGGGGAGGACACACATAAACACGCACACACAAACACACGTACATTTGTCTACATATCTTTGATAAAGAAGTCAGTTGTAAATAATGCACAACTAGTCATAAACAATCAACAAAACCCAATATTCAGGGTACAATAATATTGAAGATTATAGTTTAACAACCTACAGTTAAAAGCTTTCTACTATGCTTATATCCTCTCAACCTCCCACCACTGACCACATCTTTGCGATCCAGCATATCAAGCACTGTGCTGAGCAGCTGGACACAGGCCTCATGGTCCGGCTTGTTGGAGTGGTCATCCAGCTGCCCACTCAGCTGATCCGTGAGAAGTGGCAACAGAATATCTCTGCAATCTACACACAGAGAGGGGAAGCGCATGGTAAGGCATACAGTCACGGTAGGAAGGTGCCAGTCCAAGAGGCTTAAAAACAGCAGTGATCCATGAAATTGTGCATTATGCCATGGGCATATATGAGACCTGCAATATTGCAACTGTAAACAACTAACAAACTGCTGACATTCAATTCATTAAATATACATTTATTAAAAAACAGTTTTTATTTCCATCACAATAATGTTTACCCAATTAAGAGTTTATAGAAGGGTATATTATACATTTCACTAGTTCCTTTAGTACCAGTATAACTCATGGACAATATCGTATTTAACTGGGAAAAAAATAGCAGAATAACCATTTGTTTGGCAGAAAAATAAATAAGTAAATATTCTAAGGCTGCTATATACAGCCAATCTTTCAGTTCTTACTTGCAGGATTTTTGACTATTCATCTCCAACACTTCACTTCTAACAAGATTTGGCCATGAACAAAATTAAATAGGCAAACCTTCCATAAAAGAAATGACATGTTTACATTTCTGCTTTTGGTTGATCGCTTCATGGTCAACAGAGTAGTTTCTAAGCCGGCTGTTCTCTTGTTTATTTGCTTCACATGCAAAGTGTTTGGAAAGGGTGTTTTTTGTAGACAGTGTATGAGAAATGTCGGGCAGTGGAGACCGAGCAAGTAGGGAAGTGGACTAGTAACCAAAGGGTTGCTGGTTTGAATGACGAACTGTTAAGGTGCCACTGAGGTGCCCTTGAGCAAAGTACGGTCCGCTCACACTGATCGCCAAGCGCCTTTCTTGGCTGCTCACTAAGGTTGATTGTTATTGTGATGCACACAATGAAATGTGTCCTCGGCATTCAACAATCACTTTAAATCATCCAAAAGAATGGTGGACATCTTACCCGACTGCTTGAAGAGGTCACTCTCCACGATCTTACACATGCAGCCAATCTTCTGTCGCACCAGCTGAGTGTCCGGGATACTTACAATGAACTTGGTCAGATGAACACTGATTAGAAGAGTTATATCAATTTTGAAGAGAGGAGAATGAGAAAGACAGCACAGGGGGGAAAAAAAGACATTAATAAAACCGCTACCAGAGCGCCGCAAGAATCCAACAAAAGGGAACTTGTCATAATTCAAATATTCCTTTTTGCTGCAAAATATGAAATGTGGCATCATTTTCAGACTTTGGTGACCTGACAGCATAAGACAGTTTACAGATTAAACCCAGACATACCTGAGTTCAACAGGATCAAAGACATGCAGGATATCATTGATGATGGTAGGGAGGTATTTCAGTATGGCCCCCTGGGACAAGCCAAATAAAAACAAAAAGCGTGAGAAGCAAAAAAAATCCATGAAAACCTCAGTTCACAGAACACAGCAGTTCGTCTCTGATTCAACACCGCTTTAATGCAAACGCAAAGAGGCTTATGTGTGTCACAAAACACAAAGAAGGCCCTCTGTGTTCTCACTAACCCCAAGTCGTCACTTTCAATGATTTCACAGCTCTTGTTGCCGTCTCCAGGGTATTCCCTGCCTCCGGCCTTCAGCTTCACTTTTTGATGTGTGCACCAGAGTAGAACTCCCATTTGGCCTCTTTAGTGCTTCTGACTTGTATTAACGGTTAATTACCATGACTTGTTCAATGCCCACCTTTATCTTTACTGCTTCATCCAGTGGCCTGTCCATCAGTGCATTGAAAGAGAGGAAAAGTGTCCGAATTGAGTTGAAGAACTCATCCCCATCTTCACTGTTCCCATGGAACCTTGAAGCCAGAAGAAGAACACAATGTGAAAAAGGAACAGTGTGATGTCAGGTGCCAGGATGCCAGGCCATACCTGAGGTGAAGGACTCGTGACTGCACAATGAACCTGAAGAGGTACTTAAAGGCTTTCAGAGCTGCAAAAAGCCTTTCACTCAGAGCAGGGTCTTCTGCATTCCCGACATAGTGATTCAAAACTTTGGTCAACTTCCTATAAGTAAGGGAACGAAGTGTCAAGAAACATTTTTCACTCCATGTTCCAATCAACCCTGTTTCACTCCATGTTCCAATCAACATGACACATATTTTACATAAATCTGAACAGTAACATAAATTCATTTGACAAGAAACTTAATTTGAAAAGCAGTCTGTGTTCAAATTGACATTAAGATTCTCGTTTTGAAAAAATGAAAATATGGAGTTAAAGTATTTTAATGAAGGGTTGCAAAAAATATTTAAACTTAATAAGAACAGTAACAGCACGTATTCATCAACAACAAAAAAATAGGTCTCTACCAAAATTGTTCATTCTTTCATCATTATATTATTTGTATTTGTGTCTATTTATTTATTTGATTACTTTGTAGAGTAAATTAGTGCAACATTTACTGGTTAAGTAAGTGTTTTGTGCATGTGATAAGGGACTCACTTGTAAGCTAGTGTTGCACTGAAATGCTTGTTGATGTACGTCTCCAGAACAGGATTGAAATGTTGAAACTTGATATCTCCAATGAGTGAAATGATGAAAACCTGCAAAGACGTTTTTGTATACATTTCATAGAACTACACACTTTGAGAAAGCTAACCAAAGAAAAAAAAATCTCACCAGAGCATTAAACACCAAGGTGTCATAGGTGTCCTCTTCTGAGGTCTCCATCATAATGCTAAAAAGAGCATCTAAGGTGTCTTGCAGAAACTGAGGCCAAAAAAAAGCAATGAGATACTGAAGAGTCTTCTCTGGAGGCAATTCTGGGATTCAGTTACAAAGTCCTTTTTTCACCTTGACAATCTCTCCTCCATCTACTTCCATCAGCCGCTGAAGGATCTGCCCAAGCTCCTCTGGGTTGGACCGCCAGTTCAAAAGACCCAGCAGATCCACTGACAGGTATAAGGAAATATTAAAATGTTCTCATTCGTTCACTGATGATTTATTCATTTCCTTCCAGCCACAGATAAATAAAATTCATATAAACAGCCAGAGCTATTTCAATATTTACACTTGCATGTTCAAATTATTTGGAGCTTCAGCAAATGATGCAAAATACTAGCTCCCAGGGGTATGGAAGACACAAAATATTAATACAGAATTAATAAAAAAAAATGAATTAGAAATTCAATTAAAATGATTTCATATTAAGGGACATATTGCAAATGAGATGCATGCACACATGTATTTTCCCATGAAGTTCCCTATTTGTCTCACCGTTCTGGGTGAGTTTTGTAGAGCAAGTGAGCGTGGAGATTAAGAAGCTGTCTTTAGTGACGGGAATGACTCCAGTGTGGTGGAACTGTTTGCCAGTTTGCCGCTCCTTGTCTTCAACCTCGGCCAGCGTGCCTGGCAGGTTCAGATAGGTCTTTGCGTCCTCTGTCTTCTTCTCAACCTGGGGCATTTAAGAGCAGAGGGAACTCTTGATTTGATGGGGTATCGACAGGTTGCACTACACAACAGCATGCGCTACCGCTCCACTATATGGCTTGCCCCCAGGCTTTTGACAAAATGTCAGGTCCTTGGACAAAGATGTTGTACAGGGTTTGTGATGAATGTGCCAGCAAGTTCAATAAAGGCACAAACACACTGTAATCGCTCTGAGTGCAGATGCCATTTTTCAAATCCACAGAACCGGGACGAGTGTGGGTTCCCTTTGTGTCCCTCTTTCACTCACTTCCCTTGAAGTCTGGACCACTACATCTCGGTCTGTTAAAAACTCTTGGGAGGAATAGTGATTCATAGTGCATGAGCGCATCAGAGCTACATCTCTTAAGCTCCTACCCAGAAATCAACACAAGAAAATAGCCAAAGATATCCAGAAATACCCAATCATGTTTCGAAACATCAGCAAGGGTTCACCTTGTAGACGATGAGGTCATGCCTGCCGTCTCGTAGCGTGGTTCCATCGCTCTTCATCAGCTTCACGAAGGCCATGCCAAAGGGCTTCTCTGATTTGTCTCTGGCTGAAAAGGACATACATTGTGGTTCTCAAAAGGCAATGAACATCACCTAAGATTCAAATCAAAACAGGTAAGCTTAACAATAACAAAAATGCATTAATGTCAAATAACTGTTCGACTAAATCGACTATGCACTTGTGTCATGATGTTTCCATAAAAGAACAGGCAATACACACCCCTGACTTGAGCTTTTATAAAAGCATGACTAAAAAAAATTTATAATACATTTAAAAATGAACCATAATACAAAGTTTTTCCATTAATCCTGGATTATCATATGCTAAATTGCACAATGCAACGATTACCCTGACAAATTTCTTTTAATGCACATCCCAATCATTTTAATGTACTGTTTTTGTGCTTTTTGTTAATATGGAAAAAAAAAAAAAAAAAAAAAACCTGATAAACTTTTGTTCACAAAAAACAATAAAATGAAAACTGAATTTGCTTTCAACCTTTCCTGTCGGCTGCTGTTCTTTGTCACATACCAAAATGGAGCTATTTCATCAGCACCCTCTTGGGCAATGTGAAGAAACTGGGCCATCTCCCCAGTGCAATGTATATATCATGCAAGCTCATAATAAAGGAAGCGCTGATTTGAATTCTCGCTCCCTCTCTCGGCTGTTATTGCTGCAAGTGCAGCGGTGCTTTAACGTACGCAGAGGCCTTTAATACTCAGGACCGGCAGAGGCTCTCTACCAGAATGACTCAGACGAGTACATACTGAAGATCAGTGGAAGCCATTAGAGTGCTGACAGCACCGACCAGAGTCCGGCTGAGCAGAATGGCGGAAGATTAAAAGGAAGCTACTCTGAGCAGAATGTAGTTTAGAGGCAGGCCTGGTGTCAGGAAGAGAAAAGGAATGGGATGCTTACAGTCCTGAGAAGACCTGTGTCTGAAAATCAACCTCAGATGACAGCGGCAGACATCCTCAATGGCAATTGCTACCTGAAACACATAACCAGCAGGGGAATAACACTGTTAATGATCTTCACTGCTCTATTTGCATACAGATCATTTAAGATTTAATAAACTGGTGGTTTCTGTTCATTTACATTTACAGCGTCACTATAATCACAAAAGTTCTCGATATATTTATTCTTTAAGAATCATTCTACAGATCTTGAAACAACTATATCACATTACAGTACAAAATTTTCCATCACCTTAAGTAAACAATTTGAATAAAACTTTTTAATATTTAAAGAAACCATGGTTATTATTGTTAGATTATATATGCAATGTTGATGCCTGTTGTTTTTGACAGCAAATGTGTGTATAGGACATTTCTCAGTATGATAATAAGAAATGCAAAGCTGTAATCCTTCAGTACCTTGATGGTCTCGTTCCAGCAGGGCTGTTTAACCTGATAGTAAATGACAGACTTGTACTCTGTAATTCCATCATACCCTGCTCCTGGATATAATGCATTCTGCAGGAATCAAAAGAAAGAATCCACCAGATTTGATAAAAAAAGTCTCATTATTATGAAAATGGCACATATGAGAATATTATGTTTTCAAACTACTACTAGGTGCTCTCAGTGAGACATTTGACAGGGCGGAGAGGTTTAAAGGCTATTGCTAAACACTTCAATTTGTGCTGTAAGAGGGCTGTTTCTAGTAAAGCAGGCAGATTCCTGTGAACAACAGTCAGCCAGTACATTTCCACAGAGCAGCTGTGGTTATATAGCTCAACTAGGCCATTTAACTGGACTACTTAATCCAGTATACAAGCAGAAGTATTTCAGAATTTTGCTCCAATTTAGTACAATTCCAATCAGACCATTAAGTTTACATGCATTTTAACAGTCCGGCATTGGTCAGACTAATGCAATTTTTCGCATTAACTTGAACCAACGGCGGAGAGAAGAAAAAAAAAAGAAGTAGTCTGGCATATAATGATGTTACTGGCATTTAAAGTTCTGTAAGAAATGAGACAATAGTGCACCTCCATGGCATTGCCGTCATCATCCAGCACACTCATTATGACTTCAACGTTTTTGGGCGTCTTCTTCTTGCCACGGTCAAATTCCCCTTGGAGTAGAGTCACATAGATATCATTCCTCACGTTGCCTGGTTAAAGCACACAGAACCATGCATATGAATCACTGTTACACATCAATGCGGCGATACAAGATAAGGCTGTTTCCAATTTGGCAAAAACTGAACAATGATGTGGTGGTAGGAGACCTGGCAGGATGATTTCAGGAAATCCCATTTTCCTGACGATGGTGGTTGCTCGATCTACAAGGTGTGGGTAATCTTTCTGGACCTGCGCCACGTCTCCGGGCAGCAGCTTGAGAGTCACAAACAGTCCTGACGATCCAAAGAACAAAGTGTGGGATCAGAGGGGGATGATGACATCTTTACGCATACATGTTAGCCCTCTTTGGGCTATTGCTAGTTGTTCTCCTGGCGAGTAAGCTAGCCACAAACCTGCTCTCAGTCATTCTACAACTATGCAGAACCTGCAATTAGTCAGACTAAGGGCCTGTCCCATATTTCCTAAAGGATCATGTTGTGACATGAAAAACACAATGTTTAAATGTGAAGCATCAAGGACATGTTTTTTTAAAAAAGGGATTTTTACACGTGATGACATCACCAAAATGTCCTCTACACTGTAAAAATTTGATCAATTGAAGCAGCTCTCGTAATCCTTTTTCCACAGTACTGCTAGCACATGGCCTGAAGATTGTTCCTCAACACCACTGGTAAAAAAAAAAAAAACTCAACAAGCAGTGGCGGAGGTGTAGGGTGGCTTGGGGTAGCCCTCGGCCATTCTAGCACTATTGGCCATTCAAGAACTGCAATGGCACTTCCCGACACTTTCCACAAGGTTTGAAATATGACTTGCCTCGGTGGGTCTAGGGGTCGCGCGAAATTCCCAAAAAAGTTTTTGGAACATGTTTATCATTCAAGTACAAAAATACCGTACTTCCATCTTCCACTTCGACATCTGTCTCTACAAGGACCTCTATATCACTCAAATTGCCTTCAAGCACTTGAGTCTAATTATTTCTTGTAAATATCACATTTCAACCTGTAAATTGGACTATGAAAGACAAAAGGTATAAAAATAAATGACCACTGAGGTCATTACCACTAAATCTCCCTTTATACTGGCGGTATGTGAGAATTCTCGTAGTGCAAAAGGTAGAAAAAAAAGCATCAGATTATATACAAAAGGGTTTTTGCAAAGTTTATATCTCATGGTAATTCAGTGGGTCTGAGACATGCCTGTCTCACATATGTTAGGCATGGCATTATAGGATTAAATAATATTTCCTGTGAGACATGTACGCCACCCCAAAATGACCACAGATCTATCCTAGCCACCCCACTGAAAATTTCCTGGGCTCCGCTACTGACAAGTGCAAGACATTTGGACTTGTTAAAGATGAGACATGTTTCACACGTACAAAGATATTGATGGGTGATAACTACATCTGTGTAAGTGACATTTTGGGCATAATTTGAGATGTATATAGCAATTTAAGCTCTTCATCAGAAGATATGAATAAATTCTCAATTTGAGACTTATTAAATCAAAAACACTTAAATTTTTTAAATGTAAAAATGTAGGGTGGAGGTTTTGAATAAAATATAAACTACTGTTAACTATGTATGCAGTCATCTGTGTGTGTTTTTATTATAATTAAAATCAAACAAACAAAATGGAATGAAATATGGTTCTCGTCGTTTGATGGCATTATCAGAAGGTTGCCGGTTTGAATCCTGAGCCACCAAAGTGCCAATGAGGTGCCACTGAGCAAAGCACCGTCCCCACACGCTGCTTCCTGGGTGCCTGTCACGGCTGCCCACTGCTCACCAAGGGTGATGGGTTAAAAGCAGAAGACACATTTTGTTGTGTCACCGTGTTCTGTGATGCAGTGTTTCACAATGACAATAACTTCACTTTCAATCATCCGTTCAATCATTACACATATGATACAGGAGTTACAATTCAATAACCTGCACTAAAGACAATATAATGCATTATATAATGTAACTCTTTACAATAGATAGACAGACACACAGACAGATGAACAGATTTGCACTTGCCTCTGAAACAGCAAACATAATTTGCTCAGAAAAGGTATTTTATCATTTCCTTACAAAGTGTGCAAAGTGTCCTCTCAGACTGATTGTGTTCTCCCAGTATTGGCAAGGCACATTTTGGAAACAGCATGGCTCCTTTCAAATCTTCTTGCAGCCTTTTTATAATGGACGACACACGCTCTGTGTGAGTTGGTCCAACTCTTTCAGATCAAGAAATCAGTGGCATTATTATTAATCAGGCCTGCTTTTCCCCAAAAGTTCCCTGTTGCGTAGTTAGGCCGATTCAGTTGCACAAGCGCAACTGTATAACTGGTTTAGAAGCCCATAGCCCAGCTAAGGTTCAATAATGCTATCTTACTTCCTTTTCTATATTTCCTGTGGAGATGCTAGAGAGGGAAAAGTCCATTTTGCTGAAAGTTGATTATACCTGTACAAAATGAACCACTGTTCACCATGTGAAAAGTGAAGTGAAGTGGTTGTCATTGCGAAACACTGCGGCGCAGCACAGCACTTGGTGCACACATCCATATGTGTCCTCTGTATTTAACCATCACCCTTGGTGAGCAGTGGGCATGAAAGGCGCCCGGGGAGCAGTGTGGGGACCGGGGCAGTTTGGGAATCAAACCAGCAACCTTCTGATTATGGGTCTGTTTCGTTTCCCGCTAGGCCACCAGAACCAGATTGAACATCTCAATCTTTTTTTGTGGGGAAATATTTTCCCCATATGCTTTGTATAATCATTTTCATTTAATTGAAAAAAATTAAACATTTGGTTTAAAAAAGCAGACAGATAAGTACTTTGTTGATCAAACGTTGGTTGAACACTGCTGGCTCATTTTTATCTTTTCTTTTTGTTGTTTAGAAACCATATTCTTTCTTTACCCTGGCCTTTGTGATTGACCTCCCGGTTGGCAATGACCTTGTTGAAGACTGTAGTGAGGGGTTCACTCTCCCCAATGATCTTTGATGGAATGAGAGGAGACATAATCAACTGTCTCTGCCGGATGGAGGTCTCCATGGCAATCCTGACAAAGAGGGAGATGTAGAAAGATGATGATGGAAAATGAAAGAGAAAAAAAAAATGACAAAAAATTGGATGCTGTGGTGAGCAGATAACCACAGGGACACAAACACACACAAAGGAATTAGCATTATTTTTAAAATGTCATGAATTAAAACATTTATATGTTTTTATAAAACATTTATAAAAGTTTAAAACTCCTCTGACTATAATTGTAATAAATATTTCATAAAATGTCTGGGAAAAATATGGTCAAGGAAAACCAGGAGCACAGGTTGTATGTTCATTTTGGTGAAGGTGACGGTAGAAAACTTACGGCTGGAAGGGAATGAAATGCTGCTTATCCTCATCGTCTGTTTTCCCATGAGCAATGTCCGTGATATCCATCACTGTGGACACAACACAGTCCTCTCAGCTCAGGCATGAGGTATACAAAAAAAGGTTCAAGGACTGGTCTGCTGGCACAACAAATCCACACAGCACTTTAGAAAGAAAATAATTAATGGGAGAAAGGAAGAATTAAAAAGGAAGGTTGGCATAAAAAAAAAAAACCCTCCTTGGCAGCTATCCTTGACGAGACCCTGTTGCAGACAAGAGCAGAGGAGTAATACATTTGACATCTTTCGTGTATGGCACATTCAGTTCTAGTGGACCCAACTTCATATCCCCCCACTCGTTTACTCTTTGTGTAAACAAAGGATCTTTGGAGGTGTTTTAACACGTCTGAAGAGCCCATGCATTGTTTTTATTAAACAGCTAACCATCTTAATCCTCTGAATAAAATGCAATAAAACAATACAATGTAGTCTTGGCTTTTCACTGCACACAAAAGTATTGATCCAATATTTGAACCTAATGTGACTCCAGGACTCAGATCAAGTCAATTTCAAACCTAGTAACACTTCAAAGCTTGGGAATTTTTCAAAGAATTCCCTCAAACAGGGAAAAACTCTCAAAACCAAACCAACATCAAGCTCACACTTTGATCAGCCATTCCTTTGGAGTTCCTCTTAAATCTCACTTAATGCAGTTTGACTGAAGCGCATGAGATTTGGACACGATAGGAATTGGCCACATTCTTCACCTGCCACCCCAAATGGCCGTCTCAACCCGCCGGTATGCTTCTTTCCCTCTTTTAGCTCCATGGAGCCAACCCGGATGATCTGACAGACCAGGAACAGGCGTGGCCTGATGAGGTCACTGCTGCTCAAATCCTGTATGTAAAAAAAAAAAAAAAAAAAAAAAAAGATCTTAAACCTTTGTTCTATTGTTTTCAAACCCATTTAGAATAATTTGGCATGCGTGGAAAAGTATTCAAAGTATGAAGGTAACAGGAGGCGTGGAGAGATATCACTCTCACCGTGAAAAGAGCTGGCAGATTATTCAGTTTCTCTATCTCTTTGGGCATGCCTGTGCTATCCCACCGTACAAAGAAATTTTCACTGTGAACGAAAAACACACGCACATGCACACAGAGTGAAAAAATATATTATGGTCCTATTTCATGCCCTAACTGAGAACACTAAAAGCACCCCTCAATTTTGTTCTTCTGCAACAAACTAAAAGCTCCACTGAACTCCTCTAGAGGACTGACCTTTTTCATAAAAAATATTTTGAGGAGATGCGTTTGAAAAATATGCATTTTTTTTAGACCTTTAATTTATTTTAAGAGTGAGCCAAGTGCACTGATAATGCATTAAACTTAGTCTCAACCACATCTGGGATCACAGTGGTCACCATTTAGATTGTCTGAACCAACCTAATGAATTCAGACTGGTCAGGGTCGTAGATGGACACCAGGAGCTCGGCGTCTTCTCCGATGTTGCACACAAAGTTCTTCAGGTTCATGAGGAGGCTGTAAGTGTGAACAGTGTTAAAGAGAGACTGCCGCCTCCTCTCCAGGTTCTGGAGCCGAGTCTGAAAAGGTCACAAACAAAAATGAATTTCTATTTATCTAGTGAAAGTATGAAATATGTATTATAAAATAATATGACATGAATGCAATTAACATCTGCGTATTTCCTGGGTGGAGTCTGACCTATGACATGGATGCAAAATTGCCATAGACAATCACATAAAGATGAAGACGGACAGGGAAGGAGTTTAAGGGCTGATTCAAATGCTGCATCTTTTGCATGCACATTTATATTTTTTTCCAAATGGAGAATTACGGCTGCTAATATGCTTAGTTAGTGGAGTAGTTTGGGTGGTAGTAGCCTAGTGGGTAACACACTCGCCTATGAACCAGAAGACCCGGGTTCGAATCCCACTTGCTACCATTGTGTCCCTGAGCAAGACACTTAACCCTAAATTGCTCCAGGGAGACTGTCCCTGTAACTACTGATTATAAGTCGCTCTGGATAAGGGCGTCTGATAAATGCTGTAAATGTAAATGTAAATGTAAATGTAGTTTGCTTTTTGAATCGACCGACAAGCCCTGAAGTACAGAAGGTCTGATGCCATTTTTTGAACGACTCACCTTCTCTTCCTGGATCCTCTCATCGATGCTTCGTGAGGCTGCTTCATGGGCCCGGAACAGACTGACAGTGCTGGTGCAGTCGGGATCCAGTGTATTTCCAGCTTCGTCCCGAACGACCAGGTCTAAGTCTAATATTCTGTATGACAGAGGCGGTAAGGTTTAAATTTTAATATGCTCATTATTTCACAGTTCGGGGAAAGGAAGCAGCAGCTATATGTTCAGTTGCTTATTAAACAAGACACCTGCAGAGACCTTTTCACACCAACGGCAGCAATAAAAAGGTACAAAACACATGTCACCTCCTGCAAGAACTCATTAGCAGCATGCAAAAGTCCAAAGTCCACAACCTACCGGTTCCCATAATCAATTTTAGCCGTGACTTTCTTCTTCAGGTCCACAAGGTCATCTTTGGGAAGTGTTCCCGAGACAATCTGCGAGCGGTACTCTATGAGGCAGTAGGTCATCTGCTGAACATTCCGGAACAGCGTGCTCTTGTTGTCCTGTAACAGGCAAATGTGCTTCAGTGCCAGACTGGAGAAATACACGCTGAGCCGGCTCACAGTAACAAAGCCCAAGGCCTCTGCTCCCCAGCACCACGTACCACGTAAAGCTTGTGCCATATCTGGATCCATTCTCTAAGAGTGGCCCCCAGCTCTTGCACTAAGGGCAGATCTGCAGGTATGACTGTCTCCTTTTTGCTGGTTAAAAGAAAATGGGGCAGAGAAAGCAAATGAAGCAAGGTACTGCACAAGGGCCATTAATAAAACAACCCAGGCAATAATACAAAAAAGCAAGGCAAATCCAGCTGGAAAAGAACATACTTAATGGCATTATTATTATTTGGCTGGATATAGACACACTCCATCGAGAGTATTTGCAAAAAATGTCAATCACTAGAGCTCTAATCAGGATTCTTGAATAAAAGGGCTGATAATCTATCTATCTATCTGGTGGCTGTGGGCACATGATGATTATGGCAGAGAGCTGTGATGTCCGCTGACGGAGGGGTATTATCACCACTTATGTGGGACACATTGACAGCAGGGGATTTAAATAATCCAGAATCAGGAAGTAGGAGGCATGAGAGCTGCCAATCATACACATAAAAATACATAGCAAAATATAATCTGGGTTCAGAAGTTCATCTCGGTGTCAGAAATAAATGAATTTCAGTGAAACTTGAGTACATAATTGTGCCACATGCTATGTTTATTAGCCAAATTCTTCACCTTAAACCTTAAAGTGAAGGCTATGTAAGGAATGTGAAGGTAACTGATAGACATAAGAGTTTTAGATTTGTTGGAAAGCAAAGGCAGAGAAAATTGATGTTCAAACTAAGATTGTGGTTGAATCGATCACATTTTTGAAAATGCAGTGGAGAGGGGGGTTGAACTTCATGGCAGTTGCCTCCACATAAAAGTAGTCACATTTATTTTTTATAACGTTTAGATATCTTTGTATTTCAAAGGGGCAGTTGTTGGCCTAGTGGGTAAGGAAGTGGACACGTAATCGAAAGGTTTGCCCATATAGCAAAGTACCATACACACTGCTCCCTTGGTGATCCTTGCCCACATTTAGTTGTGTACAATCAAGGCATAAATTAGTCATACATATATCTACATGTACAGTACAGGCCAACAGTTTGGACACACCTTCTCATTCAATGTGTTTTCTTTATTTTCATGACATTGGTAGATTCTCACTGAAGGCATCAAAACTATGAATGAACACATGTGGCCTGTTCTGTACATATATACATTTACATGTACATATATGAGAAACTGAATCCCTAGTGGCAGTAACTCAGCAGTATGTGTTTTGACCCGTCTTACCCACTCCCCTCAACTTTGGCCTCCTTCAGATGGATATATGTAGATGGAAAGATGCCCTTCAAAGAGAAAGAAAGATATGCCTCTGCTGAAATGTCCACTCATGCTGATCTCAATGACTAATCTGTTGCAAAAGTTTTATGTAAACTCACCTTCTCTGATTTCTGGCGTAGCGTGTAACCTCTGTACCATCCTGTAGGAACAAACACGATTGAGAAATGAAGAATGGCAACAGTAACAACACTCACATCTTTTTTTCCAAAAGAGCAAAACCAGAAGTCAATGCTTCTCATCACTTCTGCTGAAATGATAGCTACCATCTACAGAAGTTGGAGAGATAATAGCTTTGTGCCTGAGCAGGTTTCCACGATATCCAGGGTTCTGCTTTAGCGTGTGGAAGCACGCAATGTGTCAGTATGGTCTGGTAAGTTGGGGCATGTTTCTCGTTCGCACTCACCTTCAAATGTCTCGAGTATGTGCACCGTGTCTCCCACCTGTAGACTCAGCTCTGGCTCCTCTCTGGCATCGAAATTGTAGATGGCTAAAGAGAACAGGGAAGAAAAAAAAAAGAAAAAACTGGTTTTATATACATAGCAATGTATTAAAGTATGGTGTTAAACAATAAAGAATACTATTAATTCTAGTTTATTTAATTCTAGTTGAATTGATTATAGTTTATGTGTTTTGTAAATGTAGAACATGCTGCTTATCTACATAGAGAGACCGCCATATTCCATATTGCAGCAGCAGCAGCACAAAGCACCAGGATTTACAGAGACCCATTCCCATTCTCTCTGTAAAGTGGCAGCTGGAATCCAGCACTGGCTGGAAGAAGTGACGGCCTGCATCCCGACTCCTAGGTGATGCACACTGGCCCGATATAATCAAAAACGCTACAGAAGATCTGTAACTACGTGTTATCCCTGTGAAAAAATAACCAACCACAATACATTTCTTCATCTCTTGGTATCAATCTGACTTAGCCGGTGAGCAGAAAGAACAGGAAAGCAGGGAGTGTGAGTGAGAAAATGTGAGAGGGGAAAAAAAAAAAAAAAGAGTGAGAAAATGTGTGCAAGAGAATAAGTGCGTGGTGAAAGACTGTGAGAAACGACACATCTAACATACCAACTGTTCCAGAACTGGGATGCAACTTGCACACAAAAAAAGGAGAGACAAACCTAACCCACAAGCCAATAGTGCATGGGAAGCCAAACGCCCCGAGGACGGAGGACACAGGACATCTGACGCTCGGAATATCAAAGCACTTCCAGAACTGGTCTCAGTAACCACGCATCTATGCCGCAACCATGACATGAATCCATAATCCAGACGACAACAGATGCAATACTAGGATGTCATATAGGGCCCGATTGGGAAGTCTCTTTGGACAGCATGTAAATGTAAAGTAATGTAATGTAAAAGGTTGAAGCTTGGTCACTCGGAGAATTCAAAAAGTTCTCACACACACTCTACTTTTTTACTCACCCACAATCATTAATAAGTCACATGTGCATTATCGAAGACCACTTCTCTTGCTTGTTTCATCTAATAATCCCTCAGGGCATTAGCATTAGCCTGACACTAGCGTACACGCCCCAGACAGTGCAAAAAATAGCGGCTGAACAAAAATCAACTTAATTAAAGGAATAGCCCCAAATCATGACGCACAAAATCAAATAGCATTTCGGCCGACAAAACAACAAATCATGCAAACAGGTAAACCTGGAAACTCTCCTGCAGTGCTGATCTGCTGCATTAAGAAATCGCCGCGCAGAAAGACTGGTGTGATGAGCTGGCGCCACGCACAAATACAGCTGAAGAACGCACTTTGTCTGAGGGAAATTATAATAATGCAGAAAATGACATGTAAAAATGTAAAAAAAAAGGGCGTGTCAATGGGTTTCCATATATAAACAACAGCTCTGATATGTGGAGTGTTTGCTACACTTTACTGTGCGATTCTTAGCCACTGAATGACATTTTAAGGCTTCAGCCAAACAAAACCGCTGCATATTTGGGCAAGCATGTAGGAACACTGCAAAACCGGAAATAAAAGAAATCCTCACGGTGAGCGTTTTTTTTTCCCCCACTCATTGCAACTATCCCTAGCCCGAAGGTATAACGATAGCGGCCCTGTCCTGACATGCTTGTGGATAATCCCGGCTGCGGGAGGCAGGGTCCCCACTTCAGGCCTCAACTTGTGTGGTTCATTAGACCCAGCCACAGCCGAACAGATTACACCCTTCCGCCATAACGCACAAAGCACAGCGGAGCGCTGACGCTTTCAACAAACAATGATGATGATGATGAAGGCAATCCATGTTAATTAAGCCACTCGTTACAGAATCACCGTCAATTAGCTACCTTTTTGGCTTCAAATGAGCTTAATTGATCCTACGATTAGTGGACGCAGAGCGAAACGAAGCACGCCCAGAATTAGCACGGGATGTGGGAGGCGCAGTGTGGATTGGGCAGACGACACACCATCTAACATCATTATACCGTAACTGGTAATAGAATGCACAGAAATCATCACTTATGTCTTTGCCAATATTAAAAAAAGTTTGCTTGCTTGTGTATAGAATATGCTGGTTGTCCATGTGTGCATAATGATTAAATATCTACACTTTTTTTTTTTTATGAAAAGTCACCTTTGAGCAAACAACTCAAACTTTGTCCATTTCAGTCGGTCAAAGGGAAAATGACAACGGGCACATCTCACAGGGCGCCAGCCATGGGCACAGGCACAATAGGTCGCTTCACAGGCTGGACACAGCGCTGGCTTGTGACCGTGGCCAGAACAGGAGGGGCTCGCTGTGTGGCGAGGCGACCAGGGGTCCGCGCTGGGAGCGCTGAATGCAGGTCACCAGCTCGCACGTCTCACTCCACCTATTGTACTCGTCAGACCGACACGTGCAGAGCCAGTCAGTCCGTCTGGTCCGCCCCGCCCCGGCGGTCCCACTTCGGGCCTGTTTACGCTGTGCACCAAACCATCCAGGAATCTTATTTTTTTCACCCCATTGGACCCTCATTGGGTTAAAGCAATTGCTTAATATGTACGCATCTCGAATAACGATCTTTTACCGCTCTGTTCACTGCCTTTGACGTAACTCCTGTACCAGACGTGGCGTTAATTATGCACCAAGAAGAAAGGCCTTTAAAAATAATGACCAAGAAAACAACCTGAGCTACGATGGCACACTGTCAAAAAATCAGCAACTCAAAAGGTGACATGCATGATGGATGGATGGATGGATGGGCCACTATGCTTTTCCAGTGGCTTTGCACTAGTCTAATAAATTTAAATAACTTGAATGATCAATACACATCAATGCACTATTTTCGAATTGGAACTAAGCACAGCACTAAAATATAAAATATAATATATCTCTCACAATGGTATAAAAATATAAACATGCATAGAGATAATGCTGCAAATGAGACACTCGGGGCACTGTGAAGGCCACCCTGACCGAGGAAATTCTTACTCATTATGAGCCCGTTGCATGAGAAAATTGTTTATTGGTATTAAAATGTGCACCGAGCAGAAGAATCCTTGCAAACTCGCTCAGCAGTTGGCACTGCCCGCCTTCATCCCGCCTGCCGCCTGGAGCAGTAAATAATTCGAGAAAGAGAACGCGGTGGGTGAGAAACCTCTCCCCTCGGCCGCCTGGAAGGGAAAACAAGCGGCTCCGGTCCTGAGCGTACCTGGCCACGGGCAGGACATTATCACACGGTCGGCACCACCGAGTCAAGGTTGCCCACGAACTGTTTGATGTATTAGCAACAGGCTGAGAGTCCTCCGGGGAGACATTTCCGCCCCCAAAACGCCAAAACGACCTTTTTTTTTTTTGTACATGTTATTGATGATCAAGGAAAAAAAAAAAAAAAAAAAAACAGGAATTTATACAAAGATTGGACACACAAACTCTATGGAGGTATTTTGAAGAATATAATAAAGGAATTTTTTTTTTTTTTTTTTAAATAACACTCTTTAGTCACTTCTCTTCTCTACCTTCATTACTGCTTGGCACAACAATGTCAACATGACCGGCTTCATAAAATGCTTATTAATATGAAAAAAAAAAAAAAAGTCCCCATTGTAGGTTTGTCCATACTTTCTACACACACACACACAAACACACACACACACACAGCAAAAACTGCCAAATGCAGAAAGAAAGTATAAAAACTGGCGGAATTGTGTATGAAACAGCCCCTCGTTGCATAATACTTGACGTACAGGTCGTACAGAGCAGGGGAATAAACCGCGACGGGGCTTCGTTTACCTTCTGGGTGTGCCAGCGCCACGCCGTGTCGCGTAATCCTGCGTGGCCCGTCACTCTGGGGAACTAAAGTAAACTTGTAACCTCTGACGTGATACAGTGAAACCCAACATTGTGGGACAGGCAGTGAAGTTTCTTTTTTTCTTTTTTTTTGGGGGGGGGTGTCATTTTTATATCGACACATTTAAATACGTTTGTACGCGTAATAACTTTTCGCAACGTTGTCAGGCTAGAAACGTCCGTGCAGGTGAGAGGGTGAGACGGGCGGGTTCGAACTCGGGTCCGGAGCAGGGAGTGAACAGGGAAGACAACATGGAAACAGCCGGCGGTGTGGGGAGGAAGAGGGGGGAAAAAAAAGAAGCGTGGCGGCGCAGGCGACTTACCCACACCGTACTTCTCTTTCTTAGTCGGAATCCAGCGTGTCATCGCGGCGGGCGCGGGGAAAAGAGATAAATGAGTGGCATACAGACTCCAGGGGCGGGCGGCACGGCGCTCTCGTCCTGGACATCACAGTTCCGGTGCTTAGAAGGGAAAATGGTAGAGGTTAAAAAAAAAAAAAAAAAAAAAAAAAAAAAAAGATAAAGTTTGGCAGACGCGAACAGGGCAAACAGAAGAGGGCGCCAGCGTGTTCAATGTTGGAACTTTTGTTGCCATGTCAGAGGATTTAACGCCGTTTTTAGAGTTGGGTTTAAAATAAAACAGAGAGTTTTAACTACTTGCCATTTCATTCTTAGGCCTTTCGAAGTTGCTTTTACACTTTAAAATGTTAAGTATGCGCATCCCGTTGAGGGGTGTTAGTTACAGAGCTAGCAACGCGAATTCATTTCATAGGCCGGAGGATTTTTTTTATAATTCACTTGCCTATATAAAATAAAATTATGAGGCGCTCCCTAGGCCATATATGAAGAAAAAGGAAGATCTGATGGGTTCTACTAAGAAAACTTTTTCTTGAATATGTACATGAAAAACTTGCACATACATTACATTTTCTTGAATATGTACATGAAAATAGTGCATAGGCACTTTGCCTTACACTTTACACTTTTCAGTTTGCCTTACTAAAATAGTTTCCTGAAAAAAGTAGAAATATGTTAAGAACTGTACACTCCAGAGACATGAGTCAATACTAAATTCTTTTATTTGTATGCGCGGCTCCGACTTTAGATTCATCACAGCTCACTTCTACCAAAGAAGCACGGGCGCATCAGATAATGAGCATCGGCATAGAAAACAAAACAGCAAATGTCCTAAAATTTCACATTCCTCTTTTGCAGTTTTCCCATGAACTGTAATCTGGTAGTTTTCTTGAGCTCAACGTATTTCCTGCTCCTCTTTTCCGGCTGTGACCCCTGCGCTGCAGCTGCTTTGTGGGGAGAGAAGTTATTATCCCCTTATCCCTATGTCATTCCTTCACCTCACCCAAACCTCACAGCAACCAAATACCACTGCACACAGGTGCCCCCATCAATCACCCTCAAAGCCACTTCTACTCTGGTGAAGTGGGACTTGGGACTGCTTTGGGGGTTTGTGATTTGTACAAATCACTACTCTGACACGCTATAATTTATGAATGTTTTAATATATGTACACACTCTCTCTAACACACACAGATCAGTTTTTACATGTACACGAATAATTATCTTGTCCTTTTTCCACACCGTTCTTGTGTTTTGTCCTGTATGACTGCATTGCTCATAATAATTTATCTGTTTTCGATTTCTTTAGCCTGAACTAGTTCATTACAGCAGTGCAGTGACTAGTATAGTATCTGTGCAGTCTTATATTCCACCATATCCTTTAAAAATCCAATTTAAATGCCTGCTGTAAATTGTGTCACCCCTCACCTCAAAAGAGCAAGATACATACTCAAATACCAAGGTTTTGTACAGTAATACCAAGGTCTTATTGTTCACCTTATGGACGGTAAGTCGCTCTGGATAAGGGCATCTGATAAATGCTGTAAATGTAAATGTTCAGAATGTACTTCACATAACTCCTGGCGGGGGGGGCAAAACTTTTATCCATCTCATAAAGAGATGAGCAGAAAGAGTATGTGCCGTGTCTAACAACATTGTGCTATTCTAAACAGTTCTTTGCTGTAACGTTTTGTGCCACGGTGTCTCAGGATTGTTTGCAAGAGTCTGAAGGATTAAAGGATTTGTGCCCTTGAGATTTTTTTCTACACCCTTGATTCTGAAATATATTTCAGATTAATATTTTTTTGAAAAATAATTGCTATATGTTATGCAAGGACACACATATAATGCACACTAAATGTATTTACATGACTTTATATCACTTTGTAAAACTCTTTTGAAAAAAGTTTTGTTTTTTTTTTTGCCTGGGATAGATTTCAGGGATATTTTGAATCACACTAACGCCACCCAGTGTTGAGTTTCAGCAACGACAAGTAAAACGTTTATTTACCTCTCTGCTGACACCATTTGCAATGATTTGCCACAGACAGTAGTGAAAAGTTGACCCCACGTCCTCACTGACCTCACGTGAGCAAACAAAGGCGTGCGACGCTTCCTGTTCTTTGACAGAAGAGCGCCATTTCATGCTCCACTGATGTGTAATCCCATTACCAGTTTAAATCTGGATGTTGCACAAGCTTGTTGAGTCAAGCTCTGATTAGCAGAAATCCCATCAACTCCTCTCAGAGCGAGGCGGTTTATGTTTCATCATCTACTCTGAATCAGTTCTTGGCCTTTTCTCCTTTTTGGCTTTGATTGGTTGCACGTTAATACGTCACAATGGAAGAGGTCAAAGGTCAACAATATTCTGCTGGGTGCCGACTAATTACTTTCAAATTCAACTTTTATTTGTCACATACACAGTCATACACGATATGATATGTAGTGAAATGCTACAGTGAAGTATACAGTGAACCAATATGCAAGTAGTACACTTTTATGTTTTTAACATAAAATATCTGTAACAGGTAGTATGAAGGTGTGCAATGTGTAAAGTAAAAAAAAATTGGAACAAGATTTTGGGGGGATAGAGTCCAGAAGTGATTGAAAGTGCTGGAGTGAATTAGTGTTTTGTCCTATGTATTGTTGTTGTTGAGAGCTCGTTTAGTCTGCGGGAAGAAGCTCCTCCTCATCCTCTTTGTGTTGGACTTCAGGGAGTGGAAGCGCTACCCTGATTGCAGCAGAGAGAACAGTCCATTGTTGGGGTGGCTGAGGTCCTTTAATATCTTCCATGCCTATGCACATGCCATGCCACTATGCCTCAATGCAGGCTGTGAGATGGCCAGCCCGGCCCACACCAGCCCTGTCCACTCATTCTTGATTGGACAAAAACTACCCTCTCTCAGATCCTGATTCCTTCACCATTTTCTCTACTTACTTCTGCGTGTTTTTACTCCATGAAGATGAATGCCTGTTTAGTGAAAGGAGAGAAACTGGAACAAGAGCGGCAGCAGAATAACACCAAAACCAGCAGCCAGGGTACTGTTGGTTATGCGGAAAGAGCCAATCAATTCAATCTGTTCTTTAATAGCTTTGACAGCAGGCTTGTTTCCAGTATCGCCATCTCCTGCATAACCCCCTCCATCACAGTCAAGCCAGACTGCAGCTCCCTGTCCCTGTGTTCCCACCATCACACCAGCAAGAGTCTACACCCCCTCCCTCTGAAAAGGGAAAGTGAAGTGATGGTCATTGTGAAACACAGAAAGCACAGCAGTCCATCACCCTTTGTGAGCAGTGGGCAGCCATGTCAGATGCCCAGGGAGCAGTGTGTGGTGACGGTGCTGTGCTCAGTGGCACCTCAGTGGCACCTTGGTGGTTTTGGATTCAAACCGGCAACCTTCTGATTACAGGTCCTCTTCTTTAACCATGGACCATGTGAGGAACTTTGCAGACTCCATCCTACTAAGGTGCCAGGTCCAGAGGGCTTAAAAACACAGGGACTAAAACTGTGCCCTCTCGGCTGTGTATCCCTCAGACTATAGGCCAGTAGCACTCACCTCACACTGCATGAAGGTTTTCGAGACACTGGTCCTGGACACCCTCCGCTGCCTGGTGAGGCCAGCGCAGGATGCCCTCCAGTTTACCTACCAGGCAAGAATTGTTCGACTTTTCTGGTGCCTTCATTCACCCAACTATCTGCTATGCAGGAGCATCTTCCCCTGGTTTGACACGGTGTTGTGTAGCATTGGAGCTCCTCAGGGAACTGTTCTGTCACCAGTCCTCTTCACCCTGTACACATCCAACTTCCAGTACAACACAGAGGGCTTCCATCTACAAAAATTCTCAGATGACTCAGCAATAGTTGGATGTATCAAGGATGGGGATGACTTGGAGTACAGGATGGCTATGGGCAGTTTTTTGGACTGGTGTGAGTTGAATCAACCTCAACTCAACATCCAAAAGACTAAAGAACTGGTAATGGACTTGCAAGATCACAATATCCTGTTGCTCCATTAGAGGGGATGATGTGGAGATTGTTAAGGACAACAAATACCTGGGTGTACACATTGGCAATAAAACTTGTCATTCAAAGGAGCTGTGAGACCCCTGCAAACCTCCTCGGCTACATTTATGACGAGGAGACAAAGAGATGGATGAGGAAGAGGACTTCATCGACAACATTAAGAGAAACTGAATTGGTAATAATATCCGCTTCTCAATACAGAGCGTATCAAGTTCAGCCTCCAGAGTCTGCTTTTGGGACAGTGACCGCTTCTGTTCTGCATGTTTTATCTGTACCCCTTAGATTTTCTTTTCTTTTGGTTTTTCACGTCAGCACACCTCCTTTTATAGGGACATACGTAAGACATATATAGTTATAACATATTGGAATTTATAAAATTGTCACACACACAATCACACAATATTGACACTGTGGTTGTGATGGCTGCTGGCTGATCCTTTTTCTCAGACACAGTTAATCCCATTAAATGTGGCTGCCCCTTCACACTCAAGATGACTGCCTGCCTGCTGCTGCCTGACATCACCGCTTTCCTGCCTGCCCCGCCCTCGAACAGAGCCCATTGTGGTCGGTTGCTGGAACTAAATCTACATTTACTTATCTGAGTTGAGTTCCCAATACGAACCTTCCAATGTTCTTTTGTCTTCTCAGATCCCATCAGAAAGATCCGGACTGGCAGCTCCCGTATACTACAGATTAAGGCAAGGAGTTTCCATGTGAAGAAGGGTGGATCGCTGTCATCCATTTGCCGAGTGGGTAGCCTGAAGAGCACAAAGCTGTCTCGTCAGAGAGCAAAGGAGGCATTGGTTAGTCCAATTTTCCATCCCACAGAGCTCATGCTTTATATACAATAACCCAATGTGTCCACCTTCAGTTCTGCCTTTCTATATACTACACTGAAGACTGAATTGGATAACTACCCTCAACTTTATTGCCTTCCTTTTCCCCAGTTACTAGACTGTAATGTAGTTAATCAGTAGCGATCACTTTGGTAAGAAAAATATCTTCTCTAGTCTTCGCCTCCTATTGCACCCTAAATAACAACAGCATCAAACTGTGAAACTTGTTTTACACAACGGTCAAATATTTGTCACCAATGATCGGAATTGTCAAGGCTTTCTCTATATTGAAAGAGTTCTTAATATAGTTTTTGAGAAATCTGTGTGTGTTGATACTGCCATTTTGTCGTTAGATGCTAAAAGAGTGGAGTTATAAGGGTACATTTCTTAGCTGGATTAGACTACTTTATACTTTTGAACTGTCTTCCTCACCTCTTCAGCTGCAACAGGGAACAAGGCAAGGATGTCTCCTTGTCTCCTTGTTGTATACCCTAGCCATTGAAACATGGCGAACAGATTTGCAGGAGAATATAACAGAGGGAAAATGGTCAGAGGCATGTGTGACAATATTTTACTTTCAAAATATGGCATCATAGTTTTGTATTTGACATTATATGCAGACTGTTCTTTGATACACTGGCAAACTATTTATTTGTAAAGTGTATAATCATACTACATTTACATTTGCAGTGGTGGCCTAGTTGTAAGGAAGCAAACCCGTAATCGGAATGTTGTGGGTTCCAATCACACATACGGCTTCCAAGCAAACCCGTTCAAGTGCTTCGCTGGAGAAAAAAGGGTTAGATGAGGTGTTGTCAGGTTTGATTCCAGCTGGGCTTATCACCTGTACCCAATACTGACAGCGCTTAAAAACCGCAGATGTCCGCCCCTTCGGGAGGGACGGCATTTTCGTGAACTTCACCTGACAACCGTGTGTATGTTTGTATTTTGAGTTCTGGCAATCGGCACACGCCTACGGGTTAGTTTTAGTTGTTCCCCTTTTATTTCCCGTTTCCGCGCCATTCTTTATTTGTGTTTATTGTTTATTTTATAATAAAACCCCTTTACCAGCAGGTCAAACCTCTGCGCTTCCTTTCCCCGTAAGTCCGTAGTCGTGACAGGTGTACGTATATTTTTAAACCAAAAACTTGTGCCGACAGCCAAAGTAAAGAAACACAAGCCTATAAGTAGAGGGCTGGTAGTAGCCTAGTGGGTAAAACAGACACCTATGAGCCAGAAGTTTCACAAATTCACAGGTTCAATGCCACTTATCCCATTACCCTGAGTGTCTTCAGGGGGGCTGTCCCTGTAACTACTGAATGTAAGTCACTCTGGACAAAGGCGTCTGATAAATGCTGTAAATGTAAGATGTAAATAGGCGGCTTTAACCTCTGGCTAGGGTCTGGCTTTAAGCTCTGTTGAAAGGTGTGTTCCCACACGGAAGCTGATGCATTCACTGCCTGATTTCGATTGGATAAAGACCCAAAAAATATGATGGTGAGAAATTCAGCTGTAGCAATTCTGGCCAGGTTTCCCATCTTCTATATCTAACAGACTAAATTGTACAGAGTACTCTGGTCCTTGTCTTTTTACTTTCTTTGAACAATTTTTTTCTCTTGAGCTTTTTTTCCTGCCTTAAAGATAATAACATCTTCAGTGAGAAGCTGGAGCTGAAGGTGCAGACCTTTTAGAGCAATTACAATCCCTTTTCTCGTTTTTTCAGGACACTTCTACAGATATGGTAATATGGTCAAATTATATCCAGTACAAAACAGGACTTTGTGTGCGGTTCAGTGGCTTGGTTGTAGGGTCATTTGGACCACATAGGCCACATGGGGATTCAGTGTAAGTGCTTAGCTGAGGGTTTCGGTGGCATTTAAAGAGATGGACAATAGATGGACCATAGATGGACCCAGGTCTTTCATTGCTTGACAGAAGTAGCTCCAATGATCATCCAGCAACAAGGCACTGGTGTTTTCACTGCATTGGCTTCCTAAGGAAAAATGCATTTAATCAATTTTGGAATAAGTCTGTAACTTAACCAATTTTTTTTTTGTTTATTGTCGTGTAAGTGTTAAATATTATCATATCAAGATTTTCATGAAATCAGTGGAACTTTCAACAAAGCAACATTTATCCACAAGGACCAACTTGTCTACATTTTTGTATGTATGTCAGGAGGCACAGGCCCATGACATGGAACAAAAACAAAACACAGTTCAATGGCTAGGAGCACACACAGAAAACAAGCACTTAGCATCACACCGGCCAACGAATGACAGGGGAATGAGGGGTACCACCAACACTTATCCACATGATATGGGTGACGTGCACGGTTGCCCAGGGCAGCATCATGGTAGGGGCATCACAGGCATCTGCAATATTTTTTTTGCGCAAGCGCCCATGTTGCCCCGATGTCATGCCAGCGCGCTTTTGGGATTATATGGACACTGATTGGTTTTCTATACCTCGTTTTTTGAGGTGCGTCTGCTGCTTGCTGCAGAGGGAGGAGTAGGGGGCGGGGCGGGAGATTCGCTGGCTGGACTGGCTGGTGTGGCGTCTAGTAATGACCTGCTCTCAAGATAAAACAAAATCACCAGACATTACGATATATACTTACAATTTGCACCGATGTGTTTTCTAAATTCTATCACACCCATATGGAAGTGGGCGTGAGGCATCGGTACAGCGCCTGCTTGCTGCTGCTGGTCTCACACACAACCTGTTGAAAGGGGAGAGGGGTGGGGCTTCCAAATAAAGCAGATTTCATTCATAATATTGTCAGTCCAAGCTCCTTATGTCACAATAAAATTTTCCTGGTTTGTGTGAAATTGTAGAAAAAAATACAAACCAAATCTGCGTACTAAAGTGTCTATTATTTTACATTCGCGTGATCCTCGGGTTGGTAGGGTGGATGCAAAATTTACACTAATGGAAGTTGGACAATACAAGATCTGATCGAATTCAGTATGGTTTTACAATAAAATATATTAATATCCAATTCTAAATATGTTTTATGTTTCTGTGTGTGTGTTTGGGGGGATGCAATGAGTGAGTAATCACGACATTACATGGTGAATGTAATTCACATGGTGCATCATTTATTTAAAGGTCACCTGACATTAATTTCACAAAGTGACATTTTTATGACAGTGGACCTTTAAGACTTAATAAAATGCACCCAAAGAATTTACGTTATGTCTAATGATGTGTATATTCAGTCCAAAAACTGGTTAAAACAAAGAATGAATGTTGATTGTCACACTATGATGTACTGTAGTGTAAAGTGGGCAGCCATGAAAGGTGCCCAGGGAGCAGTGTGTGGGGACAGTACCTTGCTGAAGGGCACCTCAGTGGCACCTTGTCATTTTGGGACATGAAATCTTTTAATTATGAGAGTCCATCTTTCCTAAAAGTTTCATTCATTTCAAAAGATAATACATTTTTATTTATTTCGATGCTTATATTTTAAATATTTACATATGTGTTGGTTCAGCTGTATGTACAGTGTGTTTCTGGGGTTGCATGTATATATGGAGAATGATTGAGGCCAATCTGTTGGCATCCCTCTGTATAAATCCAATATTTTGCATGTTCTGTTAAATACAAACCCTACAACACTTTTAATAGCATAAAGATCTTGATTTCTGTTGTTGATTTAATCCAACGGTGTAAATGTCCATCAGAAATGCATACAATTATTTTTATAGTTTAAATAATTCCAAATGAAATGTCTGCAAAAGTGCTGAATCATATCTCTTTAGGAGAATGTCGGGCCGATGCAATAAGGCATTTTAAATTTAAATGAAGACACAGCTAAATAAATCAAAACAAAGGTCCAGCCAGGGGATAACTTATTATTCCTCAGGCCACAACATTCCCTTTCTGTGCCAATTAAACACAATTGATCATCAGCAGAGCAGACTGCAAACCAATCAGTAAGTGCTGGTGTATCGAGAGCCAATGCATTTGGCCAAGGTTGAGCGTTTTCTGCTAAAATGTTTTTTTTTTTTTTTTTGCTGAAGCCAAAAAGCTCAGTACCGTGATCTTAAATCTTGTCAAGGAAACGCAAAGCCTCCCTGTCTGAACTGCTGATGGAGTCGATAAGGTTCCACAGACCAGCGACTGTCTTTTGTCTCACATCCTAAAAGCCCCCTTGGCAAACGGTGTTTCTCCTGAAACCTGCAACTGAACACAGTTTGAATACCATTTGGATTTATCTCTGGGACATTATAGAGTCAATCTGTCACTTTTAGTTCTGAAGAGGCATTTTTTTTGCTCATGCATCATTCTCCTGGATATGACAACGATCCTTCAGCTAATGGTTTCATCAGCGCTGTGTTTGTGAAGCACCTTCCCAGTGATTTAGGTTGAAGAACGTCGATCTAGTGACATGCTCAACTGTCCCCTTATCTCCAGTCAGAACTGAGATTTCCAGTCAGTCAATGAAACTAATAAACAAGTAATGGGAACAAGTCCTGCAGCGCTCTAATCTTGATCGAGTCCTAACGTCCATGCTCAGCCCTAATCTGCAGCCCAATGCTGCGTATTCAACATCCTAATCACTGTTAACTTCACACAATGATATTTTACTGCACGTCTGGCCCCTGCTATGCTAGTGGGCTGGGAGTGGGTGTGGCTTGGGTGCAGTGCCGCAGTGGGGTGTGGAGCATCAGCGATGAGCTGAGCTCCAGACCCTCGGTCGGCCGAAAGAGGGAGTGGAGTGAGGGAGGACAGAGGAAGGGCTGGGGTGGGGCGTGGCAGCTCCAGACCAAAACAGCAGTAATTTGAGGACGTGGAGGACTGGAGAGGGGGAAGCACTGCAGAATCGGGGCGTTGGCTGAGGTTAAAGGTCAGAGGAGAAACAGTAGATATGAAGGAAGTGAGAAGAATAAGGAGAAACAACGCAACTGTTGTTTTTTTTATGGGACGCACCGACCTAAATGTGATTAATTATTAGTACTTACGCATAAAGACTCCCACACAAACAAATAAAATGATCACATTACATCTTGTTAAATAATTACCTGTCACTTCTCTACTCTTAAACGCCATGCATTCATCATGCATTTTTAATTGCAGGTCCGCCTCTCACCTTCTGTCATTTTGAACAGAGTGAGATGAATGGCTCACAGACGCAAGTGTCACGTTGGTCCCTGTCAGGAAAAAGTGATGTATGGGGACAGTGATGGAGGTAAATGCTAATGCACGAGCCATTTTTCTTCTCAGACCAACACAGTGACATTGTGTTATGGAAGATGGGGGTGGGGATAGAGACGCTGCTGGCCACATGCAAAGGATTCATTTGTGCTGCAGTGATTAAGATGCACTTGCTCTGTCTTCATCAGGCAAAAATTATATATATATAAAAAAAAAAAGAGTAGTGTTAGTGGATACGGTATCACAGGGTAGCAGTACATCTATTTTTCTAAAAGAACGTAAATCCGAGAAATTAAATCAAATGGAAGTAAATAGAATGATGTAAACCTCATTTTATTTATAGAAAATTATGTAAATATAAATAATGTAAATTATAGTTGTGCCATATAGTATTTTAATAATTTTTGTTCATGTTGTATTAGAATTTACGCTTCTATTGTTGCTGGTTTATCAGTGATAAGCCCACAAGGTCATAATCTCCACAGCAGGCGTTTGGCATCATGGCCAGCAGAGGGCGGTTCACTGGCAGTGGCAGGGTGCTGCTGCACCAGCGTTTAACGGCTCCACCCTGCGCTGGTATTGAGATGCGGGCTGGTATTAAGATGTACTTCTATCCATCAGTCTAAACAATTTGTGCAGATCAGACCCTATGTTTGTGTTCCAAGTGTGTATATGTGTCATTCATCGTCATAGAGCAATGCAAAGAAGGGAGTGGTGTGCAGCAAATCAAAGTCCAGTTCACTATGTATATGTATGTTTGTGTGTAGACAGTAGTGCCTACAGAACCTGGGAAATCCTTTTCTGAAAGGCCACATACGTATTTCACTAGTGTGCACACTTTGGAAACACTTTATTTCCATCCCGAGCCTGGTTCTGCCGCTTGACGCCCTGCCAGGTCTTTTTGGTGCAGAGCTCCAGCATCGGCCATAAAGGCTTCAGCAGCTCCTGATTTACACTCAGTACCAGGGAGGGCCTGGAGAGGGAGGGACGTCTTTGGAGTGAGTCCGCAGAAGAAGAAAAAAAAAACAAAACAGTGATGTCAGCTTACTGATCGGCCAGCCTCAGCTCATGCTGCTGGACTGGGCTGAGAGAGAGGTGCTGACGAATTGGATAGGGGTGCGTGTAACGCATTGTAAAATGGCCACGGGGCAACCTAGTCTGAAATTTTTTTTTTGCTCGTGTATCACATTTTCAGTGGATTAAGCGGTAATTTATGCCTACATCTAACTTCACATTCTGATATGCCCATGTTATTGTTATTCCCATTCTGGAACAGCACCAGTAAAGCTGCAGGGGTTGTGCAGATATTTTGCCCTGCAGATTTGTTATCCACGTACCGGCCCTTTAGAGCCAAAGCATCCATCCAAACGGAATTAGTGTACACACGGGTAATCAGAACAAAGTCAAATCCTTCCAGGATGGATTTTGTAGGCTTTGGAGGGGATATGTCTGGTTACATGACAATTTACTCGCTCACTTTCTATCACTGCTTGGTTCTATTCAGGGTCGCGGCTGCCGGACGCCGTGCCAGGACACCGGCACTGGGTGGGGACTCAATCAGGGCGGGGCACCATCCCACTGCAGAGCGCACACACACCGTTCACTCACACACTCACACCTACAGACAATTCAGAGATTCCAATTCAGGGTGTATGGAAGGCGGGAGGAAAGCGACGAACTCAGAGGAAGCCCTCAGCAACATGCAAAGGCCACACACAACCTCGGGCCATGTCACTAATATAGCAACTTTTACATGTTCTTATAATACAATTTATGTTAGAATGCTTTTTGCTATATTTTTTCTATAGTGAAATTGTGTGAATAAGTGAAACTTTACAGAAATAGATTTCACAAAGAAAAGAAATCTCCTAACAAAATATGCTTTATTTGCAGGAAATGCACCTTTGGGGTATTCCACAAAGCGTCACTTTTCACCTTTCTTTATTGCTTTAACAGTCCTTGAGGAAGTGATACTGTTCATTTAAGTGAAAAAAATTGGGATATCTTGATTATAATCGTGCCATAGAGGGAAATTGGTTGAGAAGTTATCCTATTTAATACCATTAATTGTTGATGTGAAAGAATCATCATTTAACATGGACACATCAATTATTAATGTAATGCCTCATTAGAGACTGATATGCAGTCAGACATATTCATTTAATATGTATATTAATAACTCTATAATAACATGAATATCTCTCATCCACAAAAAAGTGTTTGTGCTTACTAGGCAAAAAAAAATTGAGATTAAAAGGCATTTTGCATTAAACATTTTAACGTGGTCGCTGAGGAAAGCCACTCTCTGACCGCCTGGTGCATTTCTTCTATGTGCTGGTGGTGGATTCTGCAGTTCTGCTGGCTGCACCTCACACAGAGAATCATTTATATTCTGCTCTGGTGGGCAAATTCTATTAGCAGGATTTTCATCTGGCTAATGGACCTTTCTGCTTCTCTCTATTAATCTGAAACCTGGAAATCACTGAAAAAAATTAGTAATTTCTCCCAAAGATTTCCCCTTTGTGTGCTTATTAATATATAATGGCATAAATTCCCACATGCGCAGGGTGGGGCCGGTGACCCTCTCGGACAGATTCTGGCCCCTGTGCTTCTGGAGTCCCGCTGGACCTGACTCAGCATCCCCACAGACCTGCTCTATTGGCTTTCTGCGTCAAATACTTCCTGACCCAACGCAACACGATGGGCCAAAGACATGATCATGCAGTTTCCAAGGCAACCGAGGTTACTGCTGCATAACCTTCACTTCAGCTACACCTCTTAACCTCTTCACATTAAAAAACAAAGCAGTGTGAGAGTTAAAAAAAATCATTTCACTGTGCTGATCCAGAATAAGTCGAGAATAAGACCATTCATAACCAAATGTATCAAACAATTATGATTTCCAGTCGTTTCGTTTAAGGCAGACAAGCCCGGCCAAATGCAAAGGGCTTTTTTGTTGTTGTTGATGATGATGATGCAAATGAAAAGTGGCTCTTGTACTTCACTCCCCGTAAATGTACATCAATGTTGCTTTATAGGCCACGTTTGTCTTAAACATCTTATTTAGCCTAGCGACCGACCTGACAGCACAGGGTTTACTGTAGCACATGCAGATAGGTCCATTACATAAATTACATGCCTCTGTGAGCTAAGTGCTATTGATCTGATCCTGCCTGTTTTATTTTTTTATTTTTTTGACTCTAGTCTTTGGATGAGAGAGTGATCCTCCAGTCAGACACTGTAGGAAATGGAGTAATAACACGCCGCTTAATGTTTCTATGAAGTATCATTTTGTCAGTAATCTAGTTCAAAATTATCTCATATCGTCTGCAATTTAGTAGCATTAAGTAGTTACAGACCCTGGCACTAGAATATATTATTCAGCATTTCATATATTCTTATTGAGTTTGATAATTTGATAATTATTGTGCTTTGGAAAATTTCTGCTAATTTTTTATGTAAAACATCTCTGAACTGACATTTCAGCAATGATGAAAGGACAGTATTTTGCTTTTGGCTTTGCTTCACCAGGTTTTGAATTAATATTAGTTAACATGACATTGTTTGGTAAAAAGATCAACACTCTGACCAGCTTGCTTTATTTCATTTTGGCCATCCATTGATGATGGATTTGTTTTCAATGAAGGTGATTGCTGGTCGAGGTCAATAAGTTCTATAAGATGAATAAGGTCATTAATATTCTTCTTTTTGTGCTTGCTGATGTTAATTGGAATATTATTCCTGTTATTATTAATACTATTACACGTATTACATCAAGACTCTTCACCAGGTTCGATTCTATGGGTGGAATGAGCTTCCACTATATGTTAGATCAGCTTGCGTCTTAAAATGCAAGATAAGAACCTTCCGTTTTAGAAAATACTTACATTAAAAAGATTCTTGTGCATATTTATTGAGATATTAAGCTAATGATGTTCTATGACTGACTTTTTAAAGTGCTTATGTGGGTGGTAGTAGCCTTGTGGGTAACACACACGCCTATGAACCAGAAGACCCAGGTTCAAATCCCACTTACTACCCCTGAGTAAGACTCATAAGCCTAAATTGCTCCAGGGGGGGACTGTCCCTGTAACTACTGATTGTAAATTGCTCTGGATTGGGGCGTCTGATAAATGCTGTAAATGCTGCGAATTTAAATATTACACATTGATATTATACGACATATTAATGCGTGCTCTCGTGCATGTCGTCAACTGAACCGTCTCCGTTGCGATTGTTTCGTGGTTTGGTTATGGTGTTAAATGCATCGCCCCCCCCCCCCCGCACACTGCTGTCTCCACACGGGTTAACGGTCCCTGCTGCCTCATCGATTGCTGGGCTGCGGGTATAAATAGAGCCGGGACCACCACGCCTTGTCTGTCCGCACCGCTGCTCCCCACCTCCTCCGAGAACATCGCCCTGCCGCGTAGGCTACGATGGAGACGATAGGGGACCTGTCCCGCAGGAGACTCTTCGGCGCTCAGACGCGCTCGTCCCACAGCAGCACCGCCAGGTCCCACTCCTGGAGCCAGAAGAAGCCCGGCGCCGCGACGTTCTCCCACAAAAGGACCACCAGCGTGCCGCTGAGCAGAGCCCACCCCGCCTCCCCGGACAGCCTGGAGCTCTCCGGCGCGCTTAGCGGCGCGCAGGCGCGGGCGAGCGAGAAGGAGCAGCTGCAGGGGCTGAACGACCGCTTCGCCAACTACATCGACAAAGTGCGCTTTCTGGAAGAGCAGAACAAGAGCCTGGAGGCCGAGATCCAAGCCCTGCGCCAGAAAAAGTTCTCCCAGTCCCAGTTCACCGATGCGTACAGCAAGGAGATGGAGGAGCTGCGCGCCGCGCTGGAGCAGCTGCACATGGAGAAGGCGCAGATCGTCCTGGACGCGGACAACGTCGAGGACGACATCCACCGGCTGCAGGACCGGTTCGAGCACGAGGCGCGCCTCCGGGAGCAGACCGAGGCCGGCATCCGCGAGATGAGGAAGGAGAGAGACGACTCGGCCCTGGTCAAGATGGACCTGGAGAAGAAGATCCAGGCCCTGCTGGACGAGGTGGACTTCCTGCGCAACAACCACGAGGAGGAGGTTGGCGAGCTCCTGGCGCAGATGCAGGCCGCGCAGGTGACCGTGGAGCGGAGGGACGCGCAGAAGACCGACATCACCGCCGCGCTGCGCGACATCCGCGCCCAGCTGGACGGCCTCTCCACGCAGAACCTGCAGCAGGCGGAGGAGGTGTTCAAGTGCAGCTACGCCAGGCTGAGCGAGGCGGCGGACCAGAACAGGGACGCGATCCGGACCATCCGCGACGAGATCGGCGACCACCGCCGCCAGCTGCAGGCCAAGAGCGTGGAGCTGGAGGCGCTGCGGGGCACCAAGGAGTCCCTGGAGAGGCAGCTGCACGACATCGAGGACCGACACAGCAACGACCTCGGCAGCTACCAGGTGAGCTTGTAACCCAGTCGACATTTTCACCGAATAACATGAATAATGCATTTTCTATTTAGTGTTGGGACATATCTCGACCAACTGCTGCATGCTTCTGCTTGTGTCTGCAGGAGATGATTCACCAGCTGGAGAATGAGTTGAAGGGGATGAAATGGGAGATGGCCCGTCACCTCAGGGAGTATCAGGATCTTCTGAATGTCAAGATGGCTCTGGATGCAGAAATTGCTGCCTACAGGTTCTTTTTCAGTTGTTGATAGACTCTGAAATTACAATTGGTAGATAATGATAGTTGATTTTTGTTTTTTATTTTTTTTAATGTCCAGGAAACTTCTGGAAGGCGAAGAGACTCGCTTCACGGATGCCTTGCCGAGCCCCTCCTTCCCCTACCAGCATCCTGTTCCTTCATCTAAAGCACCAAAGGCAAAGGCGGTCAGGGCCCCAAAAGCAAAGTCCGAAATTGATGAAGATCTGGCTGCCGTTGCAGAGGAACTGTCTGGCAACGTCGCTGAGGAAGAGGAGACCATAGAGGAGGGGATTGTCTCCTCAACTCAGGCCAAAATGAGTGGAAGTCCTCCTGAGGATGAAGAGGAAGGTGACAAAGGGGAGAAAGAAGAGGAGGAAGAGGAGAAAGAAACAGAAGAGGGTGCAGAGGAGGAGGAGGCAGGCGCAGAAGAGGATGAACAAGAGGAGGATAATGAGGAGGGAGGAGAGGAAGAGGAGGGAGAAGGACAGGAAGAGGAAGAGATTGAGGAGACAGAACTGTCCAGCTCTAAAGCTCCAAAAACTGAGAGTGAAGCCAAGGATGAAGAAGATGGCAGCACTAAAATGGAGGAAGCTGATGCCAAAGGAGAGGAGGAACAAGTAGATGAGAAGGAAAAGGCTGAAGTTGAGGATGCAGAGGAGGAAGCAGGGTCCGATAAGGGATCTAAAGACGAAGAAGAAACAGAGACGGGTGACGAGAAGAAGGATGAAGGTAAAGAAAAGAAGAGTGACTCAGAGGGTGAGGAGGACAAGAAAAGTGACAAAGACCCAAAAGATGACGCTAAGGAGAAAAAGCAAAAGAGCACAGAAGCCTCACCCACAAAGGCCGACAAGGACAAAGGTTCCAAGGACAAGAAGGAGGAAGAAAAGGAAGCCAAGGAAGATGTTGCGACCAATGGAGTTGAGAAGAGTTCCAGCAAGGATGAAGTTGTCCTTACAAGGACAGTGGAGACCATAACCAATGGAGAGAAGACTGTCACCAAGTCTGTCACCGTCACAAAGACCAAAGCAGGCGAGGAGAAAACAGAAACAACAGTGACCTCAAAGAAAGTGGAAGCCGTTCCCCCACAAGCAACAAAGTAAATCAAGTTTAGGTGAAGAATGATGGCAGGTGCTCATTATAATTTAGTATATTAAAAAACAGACTTTTGCATGTAAATGTTCAGAGGGGGAAGAAGGAGCGTATCTCAGATACTTGGGTGAAAGCAAACTTGCATGCAGCCAAGCAATGAAGGATCTTGCCAAGCGATTTGTGTAGTTGGAACAGAGCGTGGGTGAAGTGACAAAGTGGAATGCATGAAACAATAAAATGAACTTTTTTTTCTCCTCCAAATAGATGTGTGACTGTGGATGGAGAGAGTGAACATGTTTCTTTAAACTGGGGTCCTAAAGGTGCTAACCTAAACAATTCCGTTAATCATGCAATGCTGCACAGCTTTTTGCCTTAAAAGTGATTGTTAACCAATGGACGTTCAGAACAATTCCAGCAACTGAACACCTTACTCTTGATAGTGTGGGAGTACTCTGTTTGATGAACAAAAGCACTGCAGTTTGCCACAAAAACGCCAATTAGCAATACCATTGCCTCAATAAAAGCAATACAAATCGTTTTAGTGTACTGTACTTTCTGTTTGCTGCCATTTGTCCAACCAAATAACAGTAAAATCATGAGTTCTAAGTTCTCTTTATGGTCTTAAAAATTGCAGCCATGCCAAAAGGTTGCTGCATTCTAGATCACATATTATTTAACTAGCGCTGATATGAGGTTTTACAGGACTGAGCCAAACATTTTATTTAATTGGCCAAGGCTTTAAAGCTAAGGGCTAGAAGTATATTTACAGCATTTATCAGACGCCCTTATATAGAGCGACTTACAATCAGAAGTTACAGGGACAGTCCCCCCTGAAGCAACTTAGGGTTAAGTGTCTTGCTCAGGGACACAATGGAAGTAAGTAGGATTTGAACCTGGGTCTTTTGGTCCATTGGCAAGTGTGCTACCCACTAAGCTACTACCACCCATAATATTCACCCACAATATTCACATCTACAGCCATACTTTACATTTTCAGTCAAGCAATTCATAAAGTAATATGTTACTGTATGTACCAGGAAACATAATAATATAATTATATAATATGTATTTAAGATAAATAATATATAAAATATAATATAACACATTTGTGCAACAGATACAAGCCTCCCTTAGACCTACTACCATTGTGTCCCTGTCAAAGGGTTTCATCCCTGTAACTACTGATTGTAAGTAATTCTGGATAGGAACATCTACTAAATGGCAGAAATGTAAATGTAAATTTAATTGATACACATGCTAATATGCTAAAGTACCATCCCCACACACTGCTCCCCGGGCGCCTGTCACGGCTGCCCGCTGCTCACCAAGGGTGATGGTTAAATACAGAGGACACATTTCGTTGTGTCACGGTGTGCTGTGTTGCAGTGTTTTACAATGACAATCGCTTCGCAACCAATAGATTTGATCATTTTGCTATTGCTTGCTAATGCCAATTTATATAGATTAACAAGCTAGCTGGTGATCAGGTAATGGTACAATTGTTTTCAGATTTATAATATGGACCTACATAGACAAAGGTTTAGTCAAATAATGTCATCTTACATACATGGTCTAGACACATTAATTGTCATAAGAACATTATGTTTTGTAACAACTGTTTCTTAATTACTCTTGAAATAAGGGGGGGTTCTCTTATTTTCAGGGTCATCTCATATGTGCCATACGGTAATTTGCCTTTATTTCATCGGATAGAAGGTTAATGAAATAGGCAAGCATTAACATGCTGTAGCTGTTTTGCTGTCCTTCAGAAGACACACAGCGCAGTCTCCATAGGTGAGTGCCTACATATGCGGGAGAATATTGTGCCGCATCTCTGAAAGTGCCTGCATATGAGTATTGTGCAACAGTTGCACTACTGAAATTGATTTTGGAGTGGCTGCGGTTTCCATCGAGTCAGCGGACGAACGTTTCACTTTGTCCTCACTGGTACGACTGCTTGTGGTGATGTAAGCACCTTCAGAAAACTGCAGAAACCAATATTCGACCACTGCATGAAAAATTTAGCGTTTTTCAGGCACGTGGGACCAGGTGGAATTACGTCCCATGGTCAAAAAAAGGCCATGAACCCACATCTTGCCGAGTTTAATGTAAGACATTTTTAAAAAAGCTTTTTTGGCCATAAAGCTTAGATTGGGTCGAAGGGAGGTGAGCCATTAACCTGCAGCCCCCGTACTGGCAGAGATTCTGTTCCACTCAGAGATATTAATGTTTGCCTTCATTTGCTTGACCTGCAGATACATTTTTGTGACTTTTACAATATAAGAGGTTAATGGAACAGGATGTCTTATATCACTGCCAGTATCGTGGCTAATGTTCTATTGCATGACTTCAGAATCGATACACCTGCAAAGGAGAATGTAGAGATGTTGCTCTTTCAAGGTGCTTTATAGGAGTGAAGTCTTGTGAAATCCCTTTGTTTGGATTTTACTGGTTGCTGCAACTCGTCTATGTAGCCGATCTTCCTCCTCAGGCCATTCATCAGCAGCAAGACCAGTCGACAGCAGCATTTACCTACACTGAGTGCAGCAGCTAAGTGCTCTCCATTGATCAAAGCTGTCATGAATCAATGATCCAGGGCAGCGGCTTCAGACCTAGATGTTACCCGCCAGTCTGAGGTAGGAGAACTGCTGATAAGAACAATATCTCTCTTCTTGTCGCAATCAAAATTCAGCTTTCAACTGGACAAGTCAATGACAGGACAGTGAAGCAGAACAAATCTTTATTTTTAATCATCACAGATCCCCCCGAGAGGGTTCTGTCTAAGGCATTTTCATTCACATAGTAAGCACACTTGTGTTCGTCTCATAGGCAGGTTGTGGTTTCTGACTGGCTAGCAGGCTACACGGTCTTCATACGTGGACTAAATAAAAACTTGTGGCCACCAGGGGCTCATTGCAAAGCACACATCAAAGCCATTTCACCATGCACACCCCAGCATTGTTATAACAGAGCAGTATGTTGGAGAATTGAACCGGGCATATTGAAAGACTGAGACGGAGCACCATGGCAGAGAGGCTGATATGTGTGGATGCTGCTGTAATGTGTGTTTCATTCATTTTCTTTTTCTTTTTTTTTTTCACTTTTTAAATCGACTAGCACCTGGGATGGGGTTCCAAATTCTTGGCCTTTTTATTTCTTCTTTGGCTTGTCTTCTGCCCCCTTACTTTCTTTCTCCTCTCCGCCGTCTTCCTTTGCTCCCTCTTCGTCACCCCCTTCTTCCTCTGCGGCTGTGTCTCCCTCCTTCTCTCCTTCTTCTCCCTCCTGAGACCCACCCTCATCTCCTTCCTCTGCATCTTTGCCCTCCTCTTCTTCACCCGCCTTGTTGTCTCCTTCCTCTTCTTCAGCTTCTGCTGTTGATGAAGAAGGAAAAGTTAAAAAGGTATAAAAATTATTTTATCTATGGATTCCTATCAATTATGCAAATATTTATATTCATATTTGTATCGGTTATTAACAATATTTTCATTGCAAGAAAGTAACTACAGTACATTCATCCACCACTGACCTTCACCACCTTCTTCTTCTGCCTCCTCTTCATCACCTTTCTCTTCTTCTTCTTCACCTTCTCCCTCTTCCTCACCTTCCCCTTCTTCCCCACCTTCTGCTTCTTCTCCAGCCTCTTCTTCGGCCTCCTTTTCCTCCTCCTCTTCTTCCTCCTCTTCCTTTGGAGGGCTTGCTTCAGCTTGCTGAGACTGGCTGGCCATCACCACCTCATCGACGGAGAAGGACGAGCTAAGGAGCCGTGTGCCCAGCAGGTAAGGGGCGCCAGAGGTCAGGCTGGACTGCACAGAGAAAACGGGGCGTCCGAAAGAGGGGCTGGCCGAGATTGTGTGGGAGAAGACACTGGACATTCCCCCTACTCCTCCAACATTGAAGCGGGTCTCCTCACCTTCTAGAAGCTTCCTGAAAATGTCCAAATATAAAAAGAAACAACACATTACAGTAGTAAGAAGTAATGAGAAGACAATAAATGGTCTACTGCATTGTTTGCTGGAACGCTGACCTGTATGCTGCAATCTCAATGTCGAGCGCCATTTTGACGTTCAGAAGGTCCTGATATTCTTTCAGGTAACGTGCCATTTCATTCTTGATTGATCTCAAATCGTCCTCCAACTGGCCAATGGTGTCCTGTTCAGGGAGATAATCAAATGATTTTATTCTTTATTCTGTCCTAAAGTTCTCCGTTTTATTTATTGATTTGTTTTATTCCTGACTGTTCGATATGAAGGCAATTACTGGTCATTTTGGTCCAGCACTGTCACGGTCACTGACCTGTAGAGCGGCAACCTCAGAACTCTGCTTCTCTTCCACTTCTTGCAGTTGCCTCTCAAGAGCCTGAACCAGACCCTGGCAGGCCTCGATCTCCAGGTCTCGAGCTTTGAGGAGGCGTCTGAACTCCCCTGCTTCGTCTTTAGCGACGCGCACGTCGTCCGAGTGCCGGGCCGTGGTCTCCGCCATGGCGCTGACCTTGCCACGGAACCATTCCTCCGCCGACTGCAGGTTCTGCTGTGCCAGGCGCTCGTACTGGGAGCGGATGTCCCGCAGGGCAGCTGACAGGTCGGGTTTGGTGACCTCCATCTCCACGGACACCTGGGCGCTGTACTGCACCTGAACCTGCAACTCGGCGATCTCCCCCTCGTGGAGCCTCTTCAGGAAGGCCAGCTCGTCCAGGAGGAGGTCCACCCTCTTCTCCTCCTCCGCCCGGGCCAGCGCGGCCTCGTCCGCCCCCTTCCTGGCCTCGGCCAGGCGTCCCTCGGCGTCCATCCTGCCCTGGACCTCCTCTTCGTAGCGGCTCTCCAGCGCCCTCAGCGCATCCTCCAGCTGCTCCCGCCGGTTCTGGGCGGCCTGCCTCTGGTCGCGGGCGTCCTCCACGGCGGCCTGCAGCTCGCGCACCTCCTGCTCGTACAGCCCCTTGAGCCGGGACGGCTCTCCGTGCCTCTGCCTGAGCAGCAGCAGCTCGGTCTCCAGGGCGCGGTTCTGCAGCTCCAGGTGGTGCACGCGCTCGATGAAGCCGGCGAAGCGGTCGTTCAGGTCCCGCAGCTGGGCCTTCTCCTGCGTGCGCACCGCCTTGTACTCGGAACTCACCTGCGCCGCCTGGCTCAGGTCCAGCTCGGCCGCGGCGGCGGCGGACAGAGTGGAGGAGAAGCCCCGGGAGACGCCGCGGGACAGCGGGTGGGAGGACGCCGGCGGCGCAGAGTAAGAGGAGTAGACGACTCGGGACCGGGGGGCGTCGAATCCGTAGCTCCGCGCTGGCACTCTCCTCCGGTGGGAGGAGGGGTAGAACGGGTCGTAGCTGATGGAGCTCATGGCTTCAGGCGGGCAGACAAGTTGGACTTGTTGGATGGTTCCGCTGAGTGGACTCCTGTGAAAACGCATCTGCATCGCCGCTGCTTTATATACAGCCGGCGGAGACTCTGACGTGAGCAGTTTTCTCTGACAGGATCATTAACATCTCCGCCAATCTGGTGTAAGCTTACATCAGGGCGGTCAAGAGAGGCGGTCGAGAGAAAGAGAAAGGGATGGGAGGGGTTCGGAACGGAGGGAGGTCAGTCAGGACAAACAAATTAAGATTTCACATCGATGGAAAGCGTCATTATGGGGCGCTTTTTTTCTTCTTCTTTTTTTTACCCCCTCACGCCACCACTACAGTGGCTCATTGGGAGCAATCCAGAAACATTTTTGCCAGACATTAGATCCTGTAATGTTACCTCAGCACTGCTGGGGTGTTTCGGCACAGAGGCACTGCGGAGGCAGAGCAGACAGCTGCAGCGATGCGGCGAGGGGCTGCTAACGCGCCACAGTAATACTGCTGACTCACACAGGACCGGGCTGCAACGCTGCAATCACCATGGGCTCGCTGGTTGATGCAGCGTTTATATTTAACATTGAAATGATTCATTAGGAAATTGTTATTAACAGAAAATAACGTTGTTTGCAACGTTAGTTGATTTGGCATCAGCGAATTAATTTTGGGATATTTTCTTTTTTGGGATATGCATCCTATTGCACTAGAGCATCAGTATCAGTAGTTATTCAAATATTACCCAAAAAAGAATTCACATTCTAAAAATGTCCAACATTTGAAAAATAAATTTACATTTCTACGTTCAGTAAATGAGGCTGAATTGTTCCTTTTATTAAGCTATGAAAACAGATTACTCACTCACTCACTCAGTATTCTCTACTGCTTAATCCATAACAGGACTGCAGGTGCCAGAGCCCATCCTGGGTTACTGGGCGGAGAGCGGGGACCCACCCTGGGCAGGACGCCAGCCCACCAAAGACAAGAAATACTTGCACTTCTCAGATTCCATATCCCATTTAAATAAATGAACTGAAGTTCATGTATAATACATTTCTATTACATTTATGGAATTGAACCTGTGACCTAGGTTCAGAGGAGAGTGTGTTACATACCCTGTAATATTAACATCGACTTCACTACAAAAAGTATGCATTTACACTGTACTTCCTAATCTTAATAGAATTCAGAGTTTCAACAACATACTGAAATATGTCATTGTGATGGGCTGGAGCAAACCGGATGAGGACTAAGCGTTTATGGTAAATGAGGGAGTGAGAGTAAATCATTGCAAGCAACCACGTTTTATTCATACAAATCATCTTGCACAACAAAAATTAGACTTTCCCATTGTAATATGTTTATTTCAGTCAACATTAAAAGTCAAGTTTAAGTCACTTAGGGAAAAAAAATGGAGAACAGCAAATACGTTTACATTATTCTCTCACAAAATCTGCTGGTATCAATAATTTTAACTTATTATAACTCACAGTGACTGTTAATATCCAGAGACTATCCTACATGTATGTACAGTCACAAAACTACACAGACCTAGGCAAAACATCAAGGTACAATAACGTGTCTTCAGTCATGGTCATTTGACAGGCATCAAGCCAGACACAGGCAGCCGGCTCGATGCAATCAAGTGCAAGTAAGTAGGCGGTAAAACCATGGACTAGCTGGGCGATGTGATGTCCAGTGGCTGATTAAAAGCCGTAAAAGCGAGCATTATTACAAGTAATAGTATAGATGAGAGAATGTTCGGTGTGATCCACTTAAATTAGCATCGCCGAACAGCACAATTGACATCAAATTATCAAAAAACACTTAAATCTGTGTTGAAAAATGCCAAGAGTAAGCAAAACTCCTATTGTCTGTTTAATTTTAAGGCACAAATCATTAGTTCTTTTCTTGATTGACTAACAGAAAATAATTCTATACATATTGATATACATGTGTACACATATGGCATTTTACACCCAATAATTACTGAAAAGGCATTTTGTCCCATTCTCACACAGATATTTCAGATCACAATATCAACATTAAATATCCCAGAAGTGCAATGCAAGTGTGGCAGTGAAAATAAACGGTATTCTGGAGATCTGGTAAACACAAGTAAATTGTACAGAATAAACTGTTTTGAGGCATCTTTATGTTAGCACTACACCTACGGTGCTACAGATACTGGACCTAGGACAACGGTGCAGAATTCTGAGAGCCCATTGACAGGATGGCTAGTTGCTAATTAGCGCAGGGTGCGGTTGGGCTTGCAGCAGTCCCATCCTGGCCTGCTGAGCAGTTTCTGCTCCGGAAGCAGGTACTCCTTCAGCCTGTCAGGTAAGGGCAGGGCCCTGACTTTGTCCTCCAGGGGCCACGGCTGGAGGCAGTGACGGATGAAGGCCCTGCAGAGGCAGCGCAGGGGAAGGGGCTGCGCCTCCTGATCCTTCAGACGGCTGTGGAGGTCTTGCAAGACCTGGGCGTGAGGGTCCTGGCCTACCAGGGGAAGCTCGATATTTGAGGAGAGAGAAGGTAGGACGGGGCAGCAGACCAGCGCCAGATCCAGCAGCACCTCAGCTTTGGCCAAGAGGTCGGCCACCCCTGTTGCATCCAAGTTCTCTTTCAGGACTGATGCCAGTCGACCAAAAATCAACCGGTGTCCCGTCCAGCAGGACACTCCATGACGAGTGCAGAAGAAGGAGGCTCCCCTCTGGAGAACCAGGCAAGCCAAAGGAAAGAGGAGGTCGAAGTGCTCCAGACAAGTCTGAGTGAGGGAAGGCTCGCCCTCCTCCTCCTCCTCCTCCTCCACCTCGGCTCCTGCTGCCAGGCAGCAGCTGGGGTCGGCCCCGTGGGTCAGCAGCAGCTGTGCGGCGCGCACGCAGAACTGACCGATCTCGGCGGCGTCCTCTGGGCTGCCGTCAAGGGCCTCCTTCACCAGAAACACCAGCAAGGACATGGCGGTCTCGCCATCGTGCGTGGACGCGAATATGTCGGCACCTCCCGGGGGACAGAAGCCACAGATTAAACTACAGGGTGGGCCATTTATATGGACACACCTTAATAAAATGGGAATGGCTGGTGATATTAACGTCCTGTTTGCGGCACATTAGTATATGTGAGGGGGCAAACTTTTCAAGATGGGTGGTGACCATAGTGGCCATTTTGAAGTCGGCCACTTGGATCAAACTTTTGTTTTTTCAATAGGAAGAGGGTCATGTGACACATCAAACTTTTTCTTTCATGAGTTATTTACAAGTTTTTGACCACTTATAAAATGTGTTCAATGTCACCAACCATTCCCATTTTATTAAGGCGTATCCATATGAATGGCCCACCCTGTAGAAACAAACACCGGCCATTTCAAATTGAATAGAGAGTGGGGCGGCGCATACCTCTTTCCAGAAGAAGCTGAATGTTGTCTGTGTTGTTAACTATGAGCCCGTCACTGCTGGCCAGAGCGTGGAGCAAAGCGGTTTTACCTTTGGCAGAGAATAACAATGAGAGAATAATACAATTGCTGCAGTCACGATCATGGCGCGATCAACGTTTTAACCGTTACTCTACCATTCCGGTCTTTGGCATTGACGTCGGCTCCCAAATCTAAAAGTGTACGCAGGCAGGGCAGTCGCTCAGCCTCTTCACTGGCAAGGTCCAAAGGACTACTCTCATGGATCTGCAACAGAAGGAAAATGCGTTAGACACATGACAGCAGTTACATGACAATTTGTACTCAATTCGTGCGAACCTACTCTGTCTCGTTTATCAATGTCTGCTCCGTGTTCAACCAGCAGCCGTATCATATTTGGTCTGTTTCTTAGCACAGCAATGTGAAGTGCATTGTAATAAGAGACAGGATCTAGATAGGAAAGAAGGAAAAGTCTAGACCACCAGTGCCAGAAGCAACAAAGTCAATACGTCTCCGTTTAGGTCATTTCAGAGCATCTGCATTAATAATAAAGTTGTATTGCGCCGGCTGGGAAGGCTTTGAAATACTGCGTCCACTATGAGCAGCTCAACCCGTGGGCTCACCTTCAAAGTCCACTTCTGCCCCGTTGCGCAGAAGCACCTTAGCTGCGGTGAGATTCCCCCGCTCGGCCACTTTAAAGAGGGCACAGCTGATGCCCTTCACAAACACTGCCGACTGACACTCCCTGTCCAGCAGATCCTGCAGGGACCTGCACACCTCATCTTCACCAGCTGGCCTGTTCATTCACAAAACAGCAGCATTCAACTGGCATTAACTGTGGACCGATCTCTTGACAAGATTATCTCCAATGCGGCCAACTCACTGCTCATCTTCACTTTCCCCTTCCAGACCCACGAGACACATCACTTCATCCACAAGAGGCTGGTACTCGTAGACAATCCGCCTAAAGCCATGTAAGAAGGGCATGCTCGTGGATCTCTGCACAGCCAACTCTTCACGCTGCAAAGGGAACAAGGTGACACAACATGAGGCCACTGGTTTTATTTCAGAAAGCCTCCAGGAGAATTTATTATGTCAGCCCAAATTGATCATTAGATTATATAAACAGATGGAAACTGACAAATTGGAAGATGGAAAGCCTGAAATCATGCTCTACACTATTTCCTCCGGGGGGCAGATATGAGAGATGATGAAATAAAAATAACTGTTGTTGTCCCCAAGTCGTACGATTTACGTGACATCATCATGTATACATCGGCGGGGCGGGGCTACGTGAACCGCGTACAGAACATCTGTCGGCCCACGGAGCGTTACCGAGACAAAAAGCCCGCGCTCCGCTAGAGTGGAGCAGTGCGGCGTGGAGAACGACAACAACAACACCAACTCACCCAGTGCAGGACCGGAAGTAAACGCTTCCACGTCGCTCCTCCTTCTCCTTCTCCTTCTCCTTCTTCTTCTTCTTCTCCTTCTTCCCCTGCTCCGGCGCCCTCTGCAGCCAACAGCGACGCGGCCGACCACTCCGGGAGTGCAGCTGCTGCGCAACGATTAATATTTAATCAGTTTTTCAAAGGAACCCCACCTACGACAACATTATGGACAAAATAACAATGCTATTACAATTCAGAATGCTACTTCTACTACTGCTAAAAGTAACATAAATTATATTGTCAACAACAAAAATACAATCAGATTTATTATTACTATTTCAATAAAAAAAAAAGATTTTGTGTTTTTTCTTCTTTTTAATTTTAATTTTAATGACTGTTTTATGTCCCACGTCTGAACGTCCAGGCCAGGCTCGCCGCTCTCCGTGTGAACGCTAGGTGGAGCCAAAGAGCGTATTTTTATGTATATTTCTGGAGCCACACAGTTTAATGGTCTAAACTATATAAACCAGTATACAGTATATAATACATAGTACAGACAATAATAGCATTATATTGATCGTAATATGTGTTTTTCTCTTGGGCAGAATTGCCTGTCCACCATTCTTACTTTCACCTTTTTTATGTATGCTAGTCAATCTCTTAGAACAACCAAGTCATGAAGTGGTCTTTTATAACAACTCATCCATCAGACAAAGCACAACAAGAAGCTTTTCTTTGTGAATAGATTTCTGGAGTGACCAGCTGGGGGTGCTCAACAAAGCAAGATTTTTCATCCCATTGTTCTTCAGTTTGGACATTGTGAGTTAGTTAGAAAAGCGTGTGGAAGGAGTCAATCACCAGACCTAGAGAAATACGATATATGTCACGATACACACTAGAATCCAGGGTCAGTGCTGGTTAGCGCTTCGTGTTAGTAGTGGGGAGCACTAGGGGGGGAGATGCCGGTGCTGTGCCCCCTCGTCCTCCGACGCGCAGCGCGACGTGCGCTCCGCAGGACGCGCATGCGCACTGCGCCCCAGCCGCGCCGTGCGCCTGCTGCTTTAAACCCCGCCGAGCAGCCCGGCCGCCCACCGGAGCGGCTCCAGACCCTCCCTTTCCTGCAAGCGGCTCTCCGGAGCCGCCACACCAGGAGCGCGAATCGCGGCGTCGGCCCGGAGGACACGGCGAAGCGCGGAGGTACATGGCGATGTAGCGGCGCCGCCGAGAGCCGCCGGAGAGCTTCATCCATGAGGAGACACTTTCAAGTAGGTTGCGGGTTCGTCCCCATCGGGGCGACGTTACTGCTCAGGGGAGAAAAAGTGTTTGGTTAAAGTTGATCTAGGCTTTCTTCTGTCGAGAGGTTCCTCTTGGACCATCGATGAGATCTTGGCGCGTACAGAAATCTCAAGTATTTGTGGAGCAGATGCGCTAATACAAAAATTAAAATACATTTTATTGTTCAAAAGGATGATCCATAATATTCTCCGCTGGAAAGATTAAGGATACGTTGTTCTGTTTTATTTGACTCATATAAAAGAATAAAAAACCGCAAACATGGTGGAGTCTTTGGGCTTCGTGGAAGCCTGGAAAGCCCAGTTCCCAGACTCAGAACCCCCTGTCATGGAGTTAAACTCAGTCAGGGACATTGAGCAGGAACTGGAGCGATGCAAAAACTCCATCCGGAAGCTGGAGATGGAGGTGAACAAGGAGCGCTTCAGGATGATCTACTTGCAGACGCTCCTGGCGAAGGAGAAGAAGAGCTATGACCGCCAGCGGTGGGGGTTTAAAGGGTCGTCCCGGATTGAGGAAAGCCAGCATCCAGACACAGACCCTCAGTCTGTAGAGAACATGGGCACAGCAGATAAAATCCAGTCCAGGCAGTCCGGAAACAGAGGCCCGTTCCCTGACTATGGCGGTCCGCGTTTGCAGAATTCCGTGGAGGCTTTGGATGCAGACAGACCGAAGCAGAGACCGGTGGAGGTGGATGGGGTGTCTCTGTCCAAACCAAAGAGCACGAGATCCTCACGTAGGCCCATACCTGCCCCAGTTCGCGCCTCTCAAGAACCGGAGCTGCTTCAGGACTCTTCTCCGAAGCAGAGGAGTCTGGGAGTGGCGGCTCTGAGATCCAACTTTGAGCAGCTCAAGAGGGCCAACTCACAGACGGCTGATGGGAGAGCAGGAACGGACCGACCCTTCTATGTGAACATGGAGTACCATCATGAGAAGGGGCTGGTGAAGGTCAACGACAGGGAGGTATCAGATAAGATCAGCACCTTGGGGAGCCAGGCCATGCAGATGGAACGTAAACGATCCATGCATTCTGTACCGGGCAACCTGTCGAGGGCCACGGGGGAGGTCAGAAGACCCGTGCCCAGGGGAAGGTCCACAGAGGGGAACGGCAGCTTTGACCGGGAATATGAGGATGCTGAACTCAACCCGCAGTTTCTCAAAGACAACATCATTCCGCTTAACGGAGGGAAGCCCGAGCCACAGAAGCAGCCTCCTCAGCAGAGCTGGCCTCAGTCAGACTGCCAGCCTTACACCACGGTCTACGTCGGTGGCCTCATGGGAGACGGTGAGGACATGCACCTGACGTGGCCGAGGCGCTCCTATTCCCCCAGGAGCTTCGAGGACGGCTACACGCCGGACTGCAGCTCCAACGAGAACCTGACGTCCAGCGAAGAGGACTTCTCCTCCAGCCAGTCCAGCCACGTGTCTCCAAGCCCCACCACGTACAGGATGTTCAGGGAGAAGAGCCGGTCCCCCTCGCAGAACTCCCAGCAGTCGTTCGAAAGCAACAGCCCCCCCACGCCGCAGTCCCAAAAACGTCTCAAGCAGCAGGTGGTCCTGTCTGAAGCGGCCATCATGGGCATGCGCAAAGCTGGCCCGGCTTGGCCCAGCGATGGAAACTCCACTACATCCAGCCGGACGTCACATGACAACAGTTTCCATGGAGATCTGGGTAAGTCATTTACCTTTGTCCATTTACATTTACATTTACAGCATTTATCAGACACCCTTATCCAGAGCGACTTACAATCAGTAGTTACAGGGACAGTCCCCCCTGGAGCAAATTAGGGTTAAGTGTCTTGCTCAGGGACACAATGGTAGTAAGTGGGATTCGAACCCGGGTCTTCTGGTTCATAGGCAAGTGTGTTACCCACTAGGCTACTACCACCCTGTCCACGTGTTACCTTTTTGTAGGTCCGTGGCTTTTACAAGTACGGTTAAATTCAACCTCGCCATGAAAATAGTCCCGGCAGGGAATGGACAGGGTTGTTGGCCGGATCTCCCGTTTGACTAAATTATCCGATGGTGACTCTATTCTGTCCCCGAATTTTCTCCCCCAGTCGGTCTTTTGCCTCCTGCCATGAACGTATAACTTCAAATTCATTATTGACCCCGTTTGGATCTTTTTCAGCATCAGCCTTTGCCTTTCGCTTGTGACTTTTTCAAATCTTCACTTTATTTCTCACTTCATTTGCATTTATGTCTTGGGAACACCGGCCGACTCCTTTCTCGCGTGCACCCACTTCCAAAGCGGGGAGTCGAATGTTCTGCGTCGTCAGTTTCGGTTTCATGGAGCACTGAACCAACCAGAAGACATTCGTTTTTTGGAACCGAGTCCTTTCCCATGAGCTGGCTTTCATTTTGATTTTAATTTGGTCAAACCGCTGTTTATTTTCGACAACGAAGAGAGCCTGAGACTTTCGTAAGTGCGGCTGTCCCTCCCACACGCACCCCCTGCTCACGTTCTCATCGAACGCAGCTAACGTGGAGATGCTGGGTTGGAGGCCAGTGCTCCCCCGGGGCAGCTCGGTCGTTGGCTCTGTCCTCCCAGAGTGTTTTTGTGTCAGCGCACATCAGCGTTGTTGTCCTGGCACAGACTAATTAACTTAAAGGGGTCACGTAGCGTGACGAATTTAGGGAGGCTCTGTATTTGGGGGCGGGGGAACGGTGGGGCTGCCGACAGGCCTCACATTAAGAAGAGGGAAATGATCGGTCTGGCGATTCTCTGTGTCACATGGCTTTTCATCAAACCGACGGGCAATAATGTCCCCGTAGTCTCCCTGGTTGGTTCACACAGTGGTGAACATGCCGAACGTTCACTCACTCTGCAAAATATGGCATTTTTATGGGGCCGAATGGCGAACGACTAAATTTTGCAATCTGTAAAAAAAACTCTCCGATTGTTCGCTCTCATTGTTCACACATCACAATTTGTGCAGCGCTGCAATTGTGCGGCACTACTAACGCGTGGTTTCCAATAGACTAAACGGGCGGGTGGAGTCAGCATGGACGTTGCCTTTTTAATTCCAAGTGTATGGCTTCCGAGCCCACAGACCAAAGTAGGAGTCTGCCTAACATTCAAGCTACTTAATTCAGCCACCAGAACGGAACAATTCTATTCATGGCTGTAAGTGAAGTCCATCCAGACGGCGGGGAAGTGTGGTCGTCCTGGAAGAGGACGTTTAGAAATAAACACGGTTTCCTTTTTGAAAAATTCACAGGGCCACACTTGGCTATTATTTCTGAGTCACGTCCAGCATTGTGCTTCATTTTTAGACACTGATGTCTACATACGCATTATTATAAAGAGATGTGTTATAACATAAGTCCGCAAATGCTATATGTATCTTAGGGTCAGTATGATTCAATAGTTTGATTCATTTAAGTATATATGAGGGGAAAAAAGGGTAGTTCCCCAGAATAGCATAGCACTGTTCCTCTTTCTAACATGACTCAGGAGTCGAGTCTGGAGTCCTGGAGAAGACCTGACGGTGGTTCAGCCTGGGCCGTGGTTACGTAAGGTAATATGGGGTGGAGGACCGAGCTGTAAGCCCAACGTGCCACCAGCAAATCGCTGCTGGAAAATAATCAGCATAAAAGCAGTAAGCCGCTGAGGCACCCCATTCACGGGGACGTCCAAATCCGCATGATGCAGGCAAAACATGCGGCTCCGGCACACGGTGGGGTTCATGACTGAGCACGAAGTTCGGCGCATTACTGAGCGAAGCACCGGGACAACAAGCAAAGTCTTGCAGTGCTCTGGGTTTTATCCAGAATCCCTCTTTCCAGCTTTAAGGGGGATTTTGGGCAGAGATTTAAGTGGCGGGATTTTGTCTCCGGCACTTACAAAGGATTCTTTCCCGTGTTCAGAGGAAAAGAAAATATAGACGGTGGAGTGCTGGTTGAAGAACCTTGCTGTTTTTTTTTTTTTTTTGTTCCATTTGTGTATTTCTTAAAGACTTATCGCTTAACGGTGGAAGCGCTCTGGACAGGTCACCTTAAATAACCCCTGATGAATATCCGTGGAGGATGAAGTATTTAGATCAGAAGCTCAACTATCAGATTTTATCCAGATGTCATCTTTGCCACTTGTTAGCTAGATTGTACCACGTCTCAGCTGACATTGGAGACTGGAGACTGTCAAGTGCTCAGTCACAGGATCAACACGCAAGCCAGCAGATTATCGCTAAAAAGCCCAGCCAGGGGTTTATTCCTGAAATGACATTGAAATGTTATTGTGCTGCTGCAAGGCGAGTAGGGTCGGGCAATATGGCAAAAATACCATATCATATCACCGTTAAATCATGATTTTTACATTGATTTGAAGCTAAGACTGTTACTTCAGAACAAAGCCAGTTTTAAGCAATACCAATATAATAAAAAACTCCTATAGCAACTCTTATGAACTAATGCAATGCCTAAACTGTTACTGAAACAGTCATTTTAACATGACAGGACCATAAAGATGTTTTAAAAGGGTCAATAAAGGGTATAAATGTGAACTTAGAGGTTAAAATAAACTGCAATACTGTGGAATTGCTAACCCTCAGAAAGTTTCCCTTATGTAGTCTCCACCATTCAAGAGGATCCATCGCCGCTGGGGAACAATGGGATGCGATGTACTTATATATAGATTGAATGTAGTTTATATAGACAATACCACGATCGCTCTGCTTCAGCAGACCACAATCTTATATAGCAGCATCATATTGCCCACATCTAACGGCTAGACCCTGTTCTTCTGCAGTGTCTTTATTTGTTGAGGACAAGGCTTTTAAAAGTCTGTCGAGCCCTTCACTTGACGGTGTTTTGTGCCTACAAACCTTTTTTTTCTTCATATAGGCCATTAGACATTGTTTTTTAGATTATTGTTGTGTGCCAGTCCCCCTGTGTCCTGGTGTGAGGTCATATATTCGAACATTTTCACAATATATGCATAACTGAGCCTATAACATAACTGTTATAAAAATAATATTTATTATTGATATTCAAAGTATTCAACTGGTATTCACTTTTAATTTTATCTTATCAATATCATGCCCAGCCCTGAAAACGATGTTCCTGTAACTCTATTTAGCTCATGAACATGTGTTTATTACACATTAATACACATGAATGTACAGGACCACAACATAATGAATGGTGTAATAAGGCCTGGAGTGTTTTATGGCTTTGTTTCACAAACAGACATGAAAAGAAATTTTGCATAACATTGAAATTAGCTCTATCTATGATCTAGCAGTTGACATTTTGTCAGAGGTCAGATCCAAGTGGAATTTTTTTTATTTCATTAAAAAATAATTGGCATTCACTTCATCGTCAGGGAAGATTTAGGTAAAGTTTTCCTTTTACAAGAGCCACCCGTGTTTTTGTGGAAACATCGAACACCTTTCCCACTTCCCATTTCGTAGGAAGTGACGACCTAAACCGACTCGTGGAATAATGCTGAAGTGATTCACCCCGACTCCTCACGTAACAGGAGCAGGGGCCAGGCTGCCAGGAGGCTTTGGACTTCGCGTGGAAAGCTGACCCATAGAAGGACAAAGAATCGGCAGCCACCCTTCCCTATTGTCTGATGTCAGCACTGCGCTAATACTATTTTGTTCTCAATTTGCTTGCATTTGTTTGGTTCTATTCAGTAGGTGTAGCTGAATGGATCACAAATATTAAAGGAAAGGTTTGTGCATTATTAACCCTTTCACTTCCTCTGTTGTAATTGAAAGGAGTGCAATCAGTATTTTTTTTTTATCTCCTATTGGGACTGGTTTTCGTGACGTGCAGAGCAATTCAGTCCCGCCAAGGAGCTAAAAGAATGTCTGAATTCTTCAAATTATTCCTTCTGTGTGTACATTCCAATGAACTAAATCCACGTTTTGATCTGGAATGCATTGAGAATGGCACGGAGTGGTTGCTTTAGCTTCAGAGTAGAAACCAAATGAGCAATTGTTGCTCCCATTCCATTCCGTTTTTTTTTTTTTTTCGCCTTCCTGATCCGACTATGCTTCCTGCTCGTCTTCAGGCCTGTTGCAGCTGGCTCGCACCAGAGGCGTGTGTTGGTTCAGGAGTTCCATTTGGGGAACGCCACAGTGAAATGCTAAATGGCACCCAGCGCCTGCCTCCAGATAGGCCACGCCGCCCCAACGCGTGAGACTTTCATCTGCCCGACTGCCGTGGTCTTCAGCCATAAATACATGTTTGCACGGCCATGACGTGTTCCCCGCTTCATTATAGTCTCCTCCCTCTGCCTCTGACTCACGCGACCTTGCTCTACCTGTTGCCTCCCCTCTCCTGTTGTAAGGGGAAAGAAGGTGGTAGCCGGTTGTCGTGCCAACTGGCCATGGATCTGAGTGTCTGGCCGCCGCCAGATGCAGAGTTTAGGGGGTCTGCTGAGAATGCCCCACTCCACTGGGAGGATTTCTTAGATCTTACTCACACAGAAGGGTGTGTTGTTCTGGCCTGTCTGTATACTACATTCTGTGGCGTTCCCGCTTCTGTTCTTTTTCACATTTCCTTTAATTTATAAACTCAGTTTAGTCCATTTTTGCTCATTAGACTGCGTTAAAAAAATAAAAATGGAACATTTTCTTTCTATGGTGTCAGTGGCGTCAGGGAGCTGTGTTTCAAATGCATCGTAAACTGCTGTAATTTCACGACCGTCTGGTCCCGGTAGGCTCAGGGTGTCATTCTGCCTCCTAGAATGAGCAGGGGCTGCTGCTGGCGCAGCACGGTGTCACGTGAGGAGCGGGTGTGCTGTCTGCGGTGAAGTACACAGAATGTTGGAAAAAAAAAAGAAGCCCCCGCTGACTTCAAAGCCGAGTTCCGTCCGGAGCTCACGGCTATAAACACGCTCCATGCGGCAGCACTGTACACCAGGAGCCACATTTCGGATTTTATCCGGATTTAATAACATTTCTTAATAAATCAAACGTAAAGATATTTGTAAATATGTACCCTTATGAATACATTCTATGTATCTGTGTGTCCTAGATGCATGCTCACTTCATCACATGCTCACTTCAGGGAGGAATAAAGAGGTCGTGGGAATCTCACTATCATGCTCTACTGATGGCTTCGTTGTCATGTGTTTTGTTGCCCCAGACCCCCGAGGTTGTGTTCTGGCGAAATTGCAGCTCCTTTTCGCAACACCTCGTCATTTAAGAGTAATATTTTCCCAAAAAACTGTTCATCGCCGTTATTGAAATGTTTTTCTTAACGAAGAAACTGTTCTCTGCCGTATACCAGCCCCATGTACACGGCATCAGTTTCTTAGTGCTGATATAAGAATTTTTACTACGTCGAAGGGCCGTTAGGAGCAACGACAACAAAAAGCCAGGATGAAACAGCTTATCTGAGTCAGGCCTCATGTCTGAGGTCTTTTTGAGGTCAGAAACTGTTGGGAAAGATCTTTCTTCTGCAAAAAAAAAAAAAAATGAGACAATACATAGTGAGACAGCAGTCTGAGAATTCTGGAAACTCAGACCCAAGATCACTAGGCCAAAGACTGGTGACTGGTGTTTATTTAGAAACTCAATTAAATCTTCTTTTCCTTTGGATCAGTATCGATATCACAGTGACATGTGAAGCAAGTCTGATGATTAAATATATATGAAAGTGAAGTGATTGTCACACGTGATACACAGCACACAGTGCACACAGTGAAATTTGTCCTCTGCATTTAACCCATCACCCTGAGTGAGCAGTGGGCAGCCATGACAGGCGCCCGGGGAGCAGTGTGTGGGGACGGTGCTTTGCTCAGTGGCACCTCAGTGGCACCTTGGCAGATCGGGATTCGAACCGGCAACCTTCTGATTACGGGGCCGCTTCCTTAACCGCTAGGCCACCACTGCCCCATATTATGGTCAATGGTTGTTGGGGCCGCGGAGTGTGTACTTTTTCATTTATGGCATTTATCAGGCGCCCTAATGTAGAGTGACTTACAATCAGTAGTTACAGGGACACTCAGGGACAAAATGAACCTGTGACTTGGTGGTCTTCTGGTTCTCGAGTGTCTTACCTGCTACCCTCTAGCTACCTGCTACATCTGAATTCAGATGGCGCCATCAGAGGACAACATCTCCTTTGTGTCCCTTTGGAATACAGCAATAACCTCCGACCGTCCCGGTTTCCACAGGCACTGTGGATTCGATTCTGATGCACTCCAGCTCCTGCACACTTTGCTCTCGGTGGAACACGCCCATGCGCATACCTGCGCTCTACCTTCCCAGGCACCCAGCGACCTCGCCCCTCCTACTCCTCATCCTGTGCCAGCTGTGTAATTCCAGTCGAGTTTCCAGCTAAGCGCTTTTCACCCCTCCCCCTGCGCTACCCTCCACCCCCGAAGGCAACCACCTGCCACAGAACCGCCTTGGACTAATTTTTTGAGCAGCTTTTTCTAGCCTCTAGTAGTCCGCTTCATACTGCTCACCATGGACACACACACACACACACACACACACACACACACACACACACACACACACTGCAAGCCTCAGGGATCCTCCTCCCCTTTTTGGGCTGAAAGGGCCCTCTATGTGGCTGTGTGTGTGTGTGTGTGTGTGTGTGTGTGTGAGGAATGCCTCAGCTGCTTGAGGAGTGTGGTCGGGAACACGGCTAATGAAATGTGAAGTGCTTGCTGAGCTCCCGCCTCCACTGGAGGGGTGTGGACTCCGAGGGGTCATTCCGTTATCGCCTCGGTGAAGAACCCTGGTAAATATAGCCCTCAGGGGGGATCTTCGGCGACCAATGTGATTTGCGGTGTCTTGTCTTTTTACATCTCTGCAGAAGGGGTCAAAGTGCAGGTTTTATCTCTGTTAGTGATGTGTTGGTCCAAAAGTCACCCCATTTTACGTGAAGACAATTGAATCATGTTAATTGCCTTAATTGCCATATTGACCCAAATATATGATAACCCTGAATATGGCACGACACCCCCCCCCCTTCCCTTTCCAAATTAATTAAAAGGATTGTTACTAGTATTGTGGTTTTTGGTCCTGGTTCAACACGTTTTAATTTAAATTTGGGCCACCGTGGTACTTAGTTGAAGACGGTACAGTAGACGAGCGCTGTTGTAACGCTCTCTTTGTTGCTTTTTTAGTAGAGTTACACAGAATAGTTTAAGAGAGATCCCGTGAATTCATCAAACATCTGAGCTGTAGGCCCATGCGTCATGACACCTCTGGCCAACATACTGGTTTAACCATACATAACCACGGCCCAGGCTGAACCACCGTCAGATCTTCTCCTGAAACACACTGGTTTTGCTCAGCTGACGGGAATAAAACGCTGGAAATCCCAAACCAACCCTGTACTGTACAGGACGGAAACTAATCCTTCACTAATATTCTCGTCACTCAGCGGTGCTCACAGGAGCCCAAGTGCTCCAGTAGCAGTTTTAATGCATGTGGCTTGTGTGTGTGTGTGTGTGTGTGTGAGGGGGAAGAGAGAACAGACTGGAGCAATTATTGAGCTTTGATATCCCCTCCCGCACGCTGCGCCCCTGTGGCCGCTGTGCTATTTAAAGTGGCTAATGATTAGTTGCGCCGGCCGTCCTCGTCACCGACTCGCCTCACACTCGGCCGCCTGTGACAGCTCCCCTGATAGGATGGGGCCGCGCTTTAAAGCCCGTCTGCATGGGCTGGTCCAGATCCTCTCTCCCTCTCATCACCCTTAGAGTGATGTGACGCCGGAGGAGGCGTGTGCGGGGTTGTTTTGATGGGGGGGGGTCTCAGAGTGACTGTGATTTGCTTGACCGCCAGACGGCCCTGCCCGAACAGATGTGCTCCTTTCGTCTCGCGGGCCAGTTCAGGCCATTGTTTATGTTCTGCGGACCCGAGTATGGATAAGGTGGCGATATAATGAAGCGGACAAAATGCCTCTGCACAAGTGTGTCACTGAAAGGTCATGTCGCGGATTTTTTAGCGGGTGTTTATGTAGGATTAATGGATTTTCTCGTTTTCCCCTTTTAAGAGTGTTCTTTTTAGGTCATGAACTGCCTTAAGGGACACAAATGGAAATGCATATCCGAACAGTTGAGGTAGATCTTGCTTGCTTGATTTTAGGGTCCACACTAGAACACATATTAGATCACATTGGTCCATCATTGTTCAGAAACAGAAGCATAAGGATTATATTATATTATGCAAAATATTATATTATCTGGTTTAATTTGAAAGCTTCTTAAATATACGGATATCACATTTCTGGCGGTAAATGTGCTGCCCTACATAAACAGATGTTTATATGATCATGTTGAACATTTGTCCCGAAGCTCACACCATTTTTTTTCCTTGTCATATTTGATAAATTAGACGTAGGACTCAGCAGAAATCGGATTGTCATTGACTAAATGCATTTTAGCAGCCGTGCCCAGACAGGAAGGAGGGCCCTCAGCGGGCTCCGCTTGCTGATAAAAGCCATTACTGTCGGGATTTGTGTGACCGTCCCCCCCCCCGATGAGCACACTGGGCAGACTGGGATTGATCCAGTGGCACAAATCCTTTTAACACCGCACTGCCATCACCCCTCCTCCCCTTTTTTTTTTTTAGAGGGGTGAGATCGATGTCAGAGGTGACAGAGATCTTTTTCCTGAAGCCAGGCTACACATTTAAATGAAGGATTTTGGCACAGATTACAACTGATCATTAAACTAATTATTGCCCCAAATGTCCCCGTGACATCCTTGGTAGCAACCAGTGAGAGCAGTGATGCTATTCAGTGTGTCTGTGGTGTATGTGAGTGTCCAGATGGGCCGGAATCTGTGTGTGCTCTACCCCACACTCACAGTGAGTGCTCGCTCTGATTAATAAAGTTAAATATAATAAGCGCAGCACTTTCTCAGAGAGAGAAGCACACACTTGGCTCTAGGGTTGCGTAATAAATCATATTAATATTAATATTGTTGTCGCTGAAAATCATGACAAAGCAAAGACCATTTCCCATGTATTAGTCATGTACTGTCAGAATTATACCCTATTATAATTTCAAATTGTACACCAAGACCATCTGGCACAAAATAGGAGATCTTTTATAATCTGTGTGTGGAGTCCACAGTTACATAACTTATGTAAGGCAACTTTTAATATACACTCACTGCCACTTTATTAGAAACACCTACCCTCTTGTGTACTTTAGAGGTTTAGAAATCTACTGCCCATCACTAGTCTAGCCAGATCTTTCTCAGCACAGCAGGGACACTCACGTGGCAGTGCAATGTTGGTGTTGTGTCAGAGGGAGATTTTTTTTTTACACCGTTGGTATGACTACTGGCTAAAATGACGGCCAGAATATAAAGGCCTAGAATATGACAAACACAGTCTGTAGAAATGAAAAGCAGCTACAAAGTCTGTGTGTGTGTGTGTGTGTGTGGGTGTATAACGTGACCTGTGGAGGTGTGTTAGGTATCACATGTAAGGAAATCCCTGGTGCCGTGAGATCAGTGTTATGCTGTTTTGCCCGGATCGACCCGGCCTGACACAGACTGTACTCCCTCCCTCCCATTCAGCTGCCACTAATCTTAAATTCCTGTGAAAATAAAAGTGCACAAACGTGGCAGAGAAATGTGAGGGTCGCTCTGAAATCCCGCCAACGCAGTCGGTGTTTTGATAAGTAAAAAAATCAAGCTGAAGTGGATGAAATGTGGATGAAACAAATCAAACTTGTGCAGGGACCCTTTAACCTTCATATTGTCTTGATGGTGAAATGAAATGTGATCATTAATAGAGGTGTTAACCTTCTCTGGTCTCACTATTCGATTATGATTATCAATACCCCTATTATCGCTGCATCACGACACATCCCATTCATTCTTCGACATTACTTCACATGATGTCTTCAAATACAAGTGTCAAGGTCTCATTCATCCGTGTGGACGCTTTGATTTGCTGCAACGAGCAAAAAAACTGTCGCCGTACATCATTTACATTTACAGCATTTATCAGACGCCCTTATCCAGAGCGACTTACAATCAGTATTAGAGGGACAGTCTCCCTGGAGCAATTTTAGGGTTAAGTGTCTTGCTCAGGGACATAATGGTAGTAAGTGGGATTCGAACCCGGGCCTTCTGGTTCATAGGCGAGTGTGTTACCCTCTAGGCTACTACCACCCCTCGATAACCATGCCATAGGCGTGGTTATCAAAACTCCCAGTAACACTATAATGTCGTGTTGTAGATCTCTGTACACTCAGACACTGAGACACTCAAGAGATCAGCTTTGTGTGTTTCGAAGGGTCAGATCGAACACTCGCCGAGTGGCGCAAAACTCCTACCTGGACCGCCGCAGCAAGCAACCTCTTTATGATATAATCAGTTATGATCTGCACTGCATCGATGCAGAATTATCCACGTCTGCATCACGATGCAGCAATTTCAACAACCCTAATCACTGAAGAATCACGCTTAGAAATGTGCAGTATGATGTGCACTAGGATAAGATTGGTTTCTGCAAATGCAGATTTTGACCTGTTTTAATGTCGTCCTTGTGCCCATTGATTTCTGGGATATGATCCATTACGGCTGTAGGGGTACATGTATTCACACTGGACTGTCAATGTGCAGTCACTTGCAGAATGCACAATGAATGTATGAAGACCCAAGTGAGTGTCAAGAGTCAGCAATTTACAGGACCTTTACAGGACTTGAGCAGGAATGGTCGTAATATGTAACTGAGGCACCGTTACATCCCTGTCCCAAATATAACACAATGTCCCATTTTTTTTCGGCCCTACTCGACCAGTATTGTTTTTGAAAGAAAGTGAAGTGACTATCATTGTGAAACACAATGAAATGTGTCCTATGCTTTTAACCATCACCTTTAGTGAACAGTGGGCAGCTATGAAAGGCGCCCGGGGAGCAGTGTGTGGGGACGGTGCTTTGCTCAGTGGCACCTTTGCGGTTCGGGATTCGAAGCGGCAACCTTCTGATTATGTGTCCATTTACTTACCCGCTAGGCCACCACTGCCCCCTAGACAACTACATCTCATGTTTGGGCCAGTATACCCTAATGTGAGAAATGTGACACAGATTTGGTGACGTCACTTTCTTGCTTTGGTCAGATTCGCGCAGTTCTGTATTGATCATCAGTGACTGAGATGCATCATGTTGTCTGATCCTGGTAGAGATGTGCCAACACCAGAGTGCCTCTGCCAAGTGAGATTGATGGAGCCGTTGTGCTCATAAACAGGAAAGTCTTATCAGGAATAGAAACACTCAAGGTAGGGTGACTCAAGGTAGGGTGGTCAGGCCCAAGGACCTAAATACACACAAACTTTTCATCAGCTGATGCCGGGAAGTCGAGGATGTGTCCTCGCTGTCCCACAGATCAGAAATATTTCCTGTTGATATTCTGTCAACCGGCTGGTACTGGCGAAATTGTGTTGGCTTACTATAATGCTACACCCCATGTGCAGTTAAAAGCTATACTCTATGTGATTAGTATTATGTCCCCATAGTGAATGGGATGCACTGATTCACTGTATGGATGACCCTGCATAATTTCAGGATGAATGCCGGTGAGCCAATCCCTCACCATTTTGTAGTTGAGAAGTAGTATTTTTCATACTTTAACTTTTTGTTCTTGTAATCTGGTTTGACACCAGCAGTGGTGGCCTAGCAGACTCGTATCCGTATCCTGAAACATCAAGGTGCCACTGAGGCCAGGCTTTAGACTAACTTTTTGCCTCAGGTGCACCAGCATAAAAGTTGGTTGGACCAAATATTCGACAGAATTGCATTTAACAACACAGTTTTGCAGGTTCACTTTTTTTTTATTGTTGTACATATAGGCAATAATAACTTGTAAATGATAAACTAACCATCTGGTTAACATAAGGTTCATGTGACCTATAACCTGTACAATTCAAAGTATAGAAAAAGCCGGTTTCACGCCGGGAAAATAATTTGTTGAAGCAAAGCATTCAGTCTTCATGGGTTCAAACCTGCCAGCTTTTGAAGAGACTCGGATTAACCTGGAATAAAGGTCACTTGCCTAGTAAGATTTAAAGTTCCGCTGGTCATTTAGAATTTACAAACCAGAATACCACAAAGTCACAGGTTCAAATACCACTTACTACAATTATGTCCCTGAGCATGACACTTAACCCTGAGTGTCTCCAGAGGGACTGTCCCTGTAACCACTCATTATAGGCTCTGGATTAGGGCGTCTACTAAATGCCATAAATATAAATTGTTGAAAGGTATCAGTCAGGACAAGGGTACAAAAATCTCCACAGCATCGGATTTATCATGGAACACAGTGAAGACTTCTGTAAGTGGATTTCGATTGTATGTTTGGTACTTTCTCCCAACTCCGTATGATCCCCTCTCAAGCCACATGAGGTCACAGCTCATGTGAAGGCCACAGACTTTTTGTGCCATTGTGATTTTATTTTATAGTTTGTGGGCGTTTTCAGAGCTAACCTTTTGGCACATGTATAATGTATTATGTCTATACTATGTTTGGGGTTGAACACACTATTTTAATAAAAAAAAATTAATTCCTGAATAACACTTACGTACAGCCAAAGCACAATGGTTTAAAGTGACAGCGCAGCAAGATTCATTTCAACTCTGAGCACACTGGCGACCCCGCGTGAGTACAGCTGTTGCACTAAGTCTCATTATGCAATGTTATTAAGGTGCATTTAATCCAGCCCTGATTGCAAAATTAAAACAATGTTAAGCTCACAGTGCAGGGCTTGCGGTGGAGTTGTTTTAGTGAAAAGCCAGTGAGATCATGTGCCTTTGTGTGGAGTTGGGCTTCAACTCTGTTCATGGTCCTGTCTTAAAAGATTACAGCCTGCTGGATTATATGTGAATGCACAGTGTTAGAGTAAGAGTTATCACTGGAGGGATCAGTGGACTGTCGGGCCATGCAAAAGACGTTTTATAAAGAGCTCAGTTTTAAAGCATGTGAATCGTGCCTGCTTGGTTATCGTGAGCTCTGCTTGGGTTAGAGGGTGGGTTCACACTTGACTGTCCGTCTCTCGGAAAGTGACCTTGCACCGAGTATCTGTTTCCGTGTTCAGTTGATGGATAGCTGAATACTCTGTTAGGTCCTGCTGCACACTTCCTGAACACTAGATCTGGTTGTCAGGGAGTCAGGAGATCATGGTGACGGGCGGATTAAACCCGTAATAACACACACATAACACATAAAATGACTTATCTGGAAATAAGACTCAATAATCTATTGCTGTAGATGCCAGGCTTGCATGCATTAATGGTCAAAGTGTTTCCATAAAGAGAACTTTTTGGAGGGTTTCATTGAAGAGGGACTATTTCCCTCCCTCTCTCTGCAGATGTGACTCCCTCCCATTCAAAACGAAAAGCCTCTTCAGCCAGCTCATGTGCCTAGCCGACGTGAGAGGAAGTGTTTTTGCCTCCGCTCGGCGACTACTGGGCGATCTTGGAGGGGAAAAAAAAAAAAAACCCAGGCTGCCCTTTTGGCACCTCTTCCTCCTCTGCATTCACAGGCTGCCACGACCAGCTCTCTCTCTCTCTCCTAACCCAGCCCCGCTGGGTTTACTGAGCCTCTGTCTATTCTCCCGCCGGTGCCAGGCCATCCGCCAGGCCCGCTTCCGGAATCCTCTCTTTCCTGTTTCCCTAGGACAGGGCGATCTTGTAGGCTGCGCCCTCCCAACACCCACTTTTATTGTCCTGTTATTTCACAACCGGGATGTCGCAACTTAAAAGGAACTTTTTGGGTGATGTGATGTTTACTTAAACCACAACCACTGAAAAAATTTCCTTCTGAGCAAACATTAGTCATAGCAATTAAGAAAAAATACGTTTTGTGGAAAAGCCAAGACCCTTGGACATTTGGACATTTACTCTAATAAATAACCACCAGAACACTTCAAATATACTAAAGAGCATTTTAAAATGTTCGAGTTGGTTCCTCTTATTGCTGTGTGATATGTTTTTGGGCTAAAGTCAGATCATGTCAACGTGTAAAAAATTGCCGTGCTGCATCACATGACCGCGGCTGAATCGCGAGCCAGAAGCATCTAGATCAGATACGGCCAGAAAATGCCGGCACATGCCCATTCATTCAGATAGGTCAGCTGGGCTGGGAAGATTTCATACTTTTCCAAAAAGGCCTGTCGGGTGTAATGAATTACTTGTAATACATAGGTAGTCGTAAAAGTTTTTTTTTTTTTTTTTCTGACGCCTGTTTTTCCAGGAGAAGAAGAAGCCAAATTATAATAGGTCAATAAAGTCCTTTGCGTTGCACAAATGTTAATTTTGCAGCAGTTTACAAAGAGCAGACAAAGAATGTTTTTCACCTTTAGAGAGACTACATCTTAAGACTGGTGCAATGTGGAGCCTGCTGTAAAGACAGTTCAGATTTAGGGATAAAGGAGCTTTGCCTCCTGACACTTCTCTGTGTCTGACCTCTCTCTCACATACACGTTACTAGAAAAAATTTCTTCATCTAGCACTTAACAATTTATGAGCATGTTCTTTTTCTGACAAGTTAGGCCTTATCAGGGCTCTTAGTTTCATAAACTCAAAATCTATTGAAATCGAACGAGAATTGCTGGTGTCTTCCTCTTGTAAGTCACTTTGGATAAAAGCGTCTGCAAAATAAAGTAAAATAAAGTAAAGTAAAGAATATGCCAGTGGATTTAATCAATCAATCTGACAGGGCAGTGGTGTTCTAGCAGTTAAGGAAGCGACCCTGTTATCAGAAAGGTTGCCGGTTCGAATAATGATCCGCAAATGATCCGCAGACGACACATTTCATTGTGTCACAGTGTGCTGTGCTGCAGTGTTTCACAATGACAATCTCTTCACTTTTTGAAGTTTATAATGCTGAGACCAGATTACACAATTTCAGAAAGATTTGGCATAATTTTTCATGGCCCACACAGTTCCTTCACTCGGACCTATGAATGGCTCATGCAGTTTCTTATAATGTCAGATCAGTGAGAAATTGATGTTTTTATCACTAGTTTGACAAATCCTATGATGTTCCTTTATAGTCATAATGACAGTCAGTGATAGCCACCCCCTTTCCCATGACACGTGAATATATTAATTAACGTTGCAGTGTTGACAAGACATGTCAAGGATTTATGGCAAAAAATTGCATGGTCTAATTCAGGCAAATGTTTTATAATATTTGTACATCTTTTTTAACAGACTTGAATTACACTAATCTGATGTGTGTTCTACTGGAGCTGGCCTTACTAGGAGGGGGAGAAGGGAAATAGGAAACCGCTGTTTGGTCGAGGAATGAGGAAAATGTACTTGAAGGCTAAGAAGCAATATAGCAGAGCTGATAAGGTACGGGGTACGCAGACGTACGTGTGGCCAAAGCTTCATCCTCAGAGGAAGAAGAAATCTGGGATTTAATCCCCGTGTGTTGTCCCTCGCGATTCTTGAGACACGAGAAGATCCTTCCTGAGTGTCCTGATGGAAAGATAAGACAGAGTCATAGTTCGGATGCTTAAGCAATTCCTGTTCCCATCACTGTCTTCTGTTTCCTTCTGGATGGGTCAGTGTTATTACGCTGGATTGGGTGAAGTCGTGGAAGAAACAGAGCGAGGCTGTCGTACAAGTGAATGAACAATGACAGAGCTGTGCAATGAGATTTTTTTTTAACAATTTGAAAGAGAAAGTGACTCATTACATGCAGAAAAGATTAGTAAATAGTTGGAGAGGAGTAAAATGTGACCCAATTGTTCTGCTATTCACCAAATATGACTTTTTTTACAGTCTCACTTTTCTAAAGGTCTTTGCCTCTTTTTAGAAAATTGATTTGTTGATGGAGATGGAAACGTAGGTGTTGGGTTGTGTTAAGATCTGGTGACTGCAGGACACCATATCATGTGATTCTCATCACTTTCACAACATGCATCATCCACTCATCCAGTCATCAGAGCACATAATGATTTGCCTTGACCCTTATTAGACCAAAATGTTACTGAAGCCATATAAAAAAAAAAGTTAGTCAAAGTGAACATTATTGTCATCTCAGCTCTACACAAGCATAAGGAGAGATAAAATTGTTCAGATTTTGTTCAGATATGGACAAGAATGTATTAAAAATTGATCAAGACAGTGTGCTTAAAACCTATACAACAAAACAAATATAGCTATCAAGGCAGTAAACAGTACAGTAGACAACATGCCATTCAATTTAGACAGAAATGATTCTGAATAGGCAATATGTATTTACAGTTTGGCTGATGCCATCTACACATGTATTTGTATACTGACTGTACAATATCAGCATGGGTAAAGTAATTCTCCTGTCATAGAGGCAGGAAAGATGCAGTCTCTGTTTTGAGGACGTTGCTGCACAATGGAATCAGTGTTTCTTCTGGGACTTTCATAAATAAAGTATTGGATGCACTGGAAAGATTTACTTCTCTTATGTTCGCTGCTTTGGATGTGTGCCTCCTTGAGGAAGAGCTGGTTACTTCCATTCACCGAGGCCTAAAATCACAACTCAGCTGCAGCAAGCATTTTGCTGCATGCATTTTTTATCATTAAGCCAGTTTGTCATGAATTCATTATGAATAGGATGCATAATTGAGTCTGGGATTTCTAGAGATGGAAGATAATGCTCCAACAGTGTAAATTAAAATGGATGCTTCAATGACCCTGCCTTTCTTCACTTGGCAGATACGCAGCGTGCATTTTGCAATTACATGCCAAGGTCTATTTGGAGCAGTCATCGAGCTATTGCCTCATATGACAGCTTTGGTTTCATTTTTACAGAGAAGTGTTCGCTGGGTCAGAGGGGTTCCTCTCCTGTCGGTGTAGATTTTGTTAAGCAAGTGTCACTGAGATATTTAAAGCTGCTCCAGAGCTGTTGTTATCAGTCCAAAAGTCATAGATGGAAGTAAATGCAAGGGTGGTAGTAGCCAAGCAGGTAACACACTAATATTTATTGTCATAATCATACATACCACAATTTCAAATTAGCTTGAACAGTCTTATAGTTTTATACATTACTATTCCTTGATGTACATGATTCTCATGGATCACTATTCTTGTCGTTTCCCTATCTTGTTTACCTCATATCATGCTTGACTATTTGTTCTGATGAAGAACATCGTAGAAAACTTTTTCTGTTTGGTATTAATAGCTGCTTCATAATACAGTATTGTAGTTCCAGGGTGAAGAAAGGTGACAAAATCTATATCTCAGCCAACATTTGTCATATATGTCACAAATATGTTCCAGAAAAGTAATCATATGTTGTTAACGTGAATAAACTATATTTACAAGTACTAGGCCTATAGTGCAAGACTACCATCCATGTGTGCAGTTTACTTTGGGGATAATGATTGTGTGTGCAGTGTGTCAACGGTTCATATGCCTGATGGCTTGTGGGTAGTTATCAAGACCATAACGGTGTTATGCAGAAACAGTATCTCATAAAAGGGAGCACACCCCTGGAATACGATATTTACAAAAATGTGAGGGTTTACTCACTTTTGTATATTGATATATTGACCAAAGCCCCATATTGCTCATCTTTATCTCTGGTTCATGTCCAACATCAACTCTCATAATATATGTGCCAATCTATGCTTTTGCAGACATCCCATTTGGTGGCACACCGCCACCAGCATATTGCTACGATGGTGAGCGGGGAGAGGAAAACCGGCCGCACCACGAGCTGGTGCCTTATACTGATGACTCCCCTTCATCCTCACCACGTCTGCGATCCAAACCCCATGGGATGCCCTCCTCAAGCTCCATGGATTCCCCTAAATCGGTGAGAAGAAGTCATGTGGGCAGATCTGCTCTATTCAGTCTGTTCCTTACATTTTTATTTAGGATCCCAAATGGTTATTCTGTGCATTGTTTGAGATTTTAGGTCATTGTACTGACTGAGAATATGCCTCTCTGTTCTCTTCCCTGTCATCTTATACTTTCTCAGAATGACTTAGACATAGAGAAGGAGCTGGAGATGCGAAAATGGGTTCTGTCTGGGATCCTGGCCAGTGAGGAGACGTACCTCGGCCATTTGGAAGCCCTGCTGCTGGTGAGATGTGGCTCTGGAATGTCTTCTCTTTCATGCTCACGTACACTAAATCTCATCACACCATCTCTTATACACAGAGTGGTACAGTCAGTGTTACACATTCATTTGCAAACAGAACATGACAACTGTCTTGCACTCAGTGTTCTAATAATGTGGCCTAAAAAAGGTTATTTTTCTTTTATGACCACATAAGATGAAAACACAGCTCAAATATGCTTGGCATGTTAACCATTCATCATTGTGCGGATGCAGCATGAAGGAGTGAAAAGTACAGCATTTTTTATTATTTATGAAGAAAAAGCCCAGGTTTTCATCAACTGGCTTCATTATCATGATTTTATCATGAGGTACTTTTTGGGTGTGATCAGAGCAAAATAGTTTTTTTTTATGCAGTGTTGCAAGAAAAATATCATTTAAGGGCTGCGCTTGGTTTGGTTGAGTTTTTTCTAACAGCCATGTCTGCCCAACCCCAGCCCATGAAGCCTCTGAGAGCAGCAGCCACCACGTCTCAGCCTGTCCTCAGCCTGCAGCAGATCGAGACCATCTTCTTTAAGGTCCCTGAGCTCCACGAGATCCACAAAGACTTCTATGATGGCCTATTACCCAGAGTTCAACAGTGGAGCCATCACCAGAGAGTGGGAGATCTCTTTCAGAAGCTGGTGAGATTTTGGTTCACCAATAGAAATCTGATCTTTTTTAGTAGCCCCATGTGTGTGTGTGTGTGTGTGTGTGTGTGTGTGTGTGTGTGTGTGTATGTGTATATATATATATATATATGTATATGTATATATGTATATGTATTGTTTAGCCCCATAGGCTCAAACTATTGGATGTTGAACAAGACAAATCAGTTGTGTGTTTAGTGCGCTGGCATTTACTTTGCATGCTTGAATAATGTGCTGGTAGGTTTCAGTCACAAGTTATTTCCGAACTTCTTATTTTGATGAATCTCATGCATCTATTACATTAAAACATTTGATGCAAGAATTTATGAAGCATATCATTTATTTGTTAACAAATCAGAGGGTGGGGCCAAGCTTTAGTCCTTTAAGTACTTAGCCTGTGTATTTACATTTGAGGCACGCCTTTATCAAGAGCGGTCTTCTGGTTCATAGGTGCTTCCCACTAGGGTACTACCACCCTCATAGCTTGCTGTAACATGAGGAAATTTTAAAGGCCTATTTGTTCAAATAAACCTCAGAATTATCACACACAAGATACAGAAGATGAACTTTGACCCCCAAAATTTAGAGGATGGATAGCAGATATGTGTGTTGAAAGCACTGCTGCCACCTGATGGCCCATCTGGTGGCTCACAAACTGTGAGGCTCTCACTTTTAAGAGCTGTCCTCATGTCTTTGTTGTGAGGCAGCATGTCCTTCCCTCGTTGTAATTCCAGAATTCCAGATACTGTGATTTGCCTTTGACTGGAATCTTCTGTTGTGAAGATACTTTAGTGCAGCATGTTGGTGCACTGGGAACATCACATTTCTGCTGCATGTGTGTGCATGTTCCTGTCTTTGTTTTTCTGTCTGTCTCCCTCCCCCTTCTCTGATCTCCCTCACTTGCTCCGCCTGCATGTGCTTGTGCGTGTGTGTGTGTGAGAGAGGGAGGGGGAGTGTGCGTTATTATTCATACTTCGGCGTGTGTTCTTAACCCAGCTTGGGGTAGGTAAACAGGAAGTCTGGTGGGGTGTTTTGGTGACAGTGTAATGCCCGAGGACAGAGGCTCCAGTGTCTCCCGCAGCAGACGCAGGCCCATGATGTCATACAGCAGGACTGCCCCGGCTTTTCGCCGCAGGGTGTTCTCGTACACCGTCCATTAAAACGTGCCCTTGTAAACTGGGCACCCAGGGTATTCCAGTGAATGCCCATCACCCAAATGTGGCTCAGGCTTCTAGAAGTAGACGGAGTAGTTCCTGTTGTTTGCAGGTAGCATGTGCAGAGATGGTTGCTTAGCGCCTGTGCCCTGTTAATGCTGTCCCATGTGCATTACTGCCCTGTTAATTAACATCTTGTGTTATTCTACAGATATGCCACGCTGTTTAAAACCACATATCTGAAAAAGCGTTACTGAGATTCTCATGGCTTGAGTGTTCAGGATTTTTTCTGGGGGGGGTGGGGGGCATAAATCATTGCTCAGTCACATACTGGAGCCACCGCTTAGGGTGACCCTGCCTCTAATCCTTTATTGCTTTAAAAGCATCATTGGTTCTACCCTTCCATTGTGCTGGTGTACTGGTCCCCTCTCGAATTCTGGCTGTGACGGTTCAAAGATGAATGGCTGTATTGGTCCAATCTTTCAGCATCTGTCCTTCAGATCGTACTTGTAATAGACACTTGAAAAAGTTTCAATGCATTCGACCCATCATCTGATGGTTTTTAATAATCGTGGCTGAATGGATGAATTTCATGATGCTGTATGCACTGCTTTACAAGTACTTTTTTCCATCTTTTCTTTTCATTTGCCTTATAATCAACTCTCCTCCCCTGAGAGATTTTTATTAGCCTCAGTTTTGGCAGCAACTAACATGTTGCCTGGGAGAGAATGCCCGCTATCTCTGCCCAACGGGCAACTGCTTGCCTTGAATAGTGCTGATTCAAGAGAAAACAAATGCCCATTCACTGGGTGACTCAGTGAAACCGAACACAAGGCGCTGGCCTTTAATTTCCAAAACAGATAAAGGCATCTTAATTTAAGGTCCTTTAAATCCCCTTTGAAGCATGCAGTCATTTATAATGCGAAATGGCAAATCAATCTCGGCGCTGCGTCTTATCTCGGGAGTCTGAGTGGCTTAAATGAATTTACAAATTGTGGAGCTGCAGCTGCCCTGGAGGATGTTAGAGGGCCGCTGTTCAAAGCCTCTACTGTCCTGTTATTGAGAGGACTGGCCTGGGTCCAGAAATCTGGGCCCGCGCGGTACTGTTGCCGCTGGCCTGTCACTCAGCGTCATTACAGTGACAGCTGAGGGGATCTGTTATGGTTCCGTGGAAGAGCTGTCAGATGGTTATGTGGCATCTGTTCGGGCTCTGAGACGGGCCTGTTAAACCAGCCCTGTGTATTCTGGCAAGTATGTACAAGTGTGGCACTGCAGAATCATGTGCATTTTTTTTTTTTATTTGTTGGAGAATTAACGCTTTGCATTTTGTGTGTCTTTTCTCGTCGTCTCTCTCATTTTCTCGTTAAAGGCCAGCCAGCTTGGCGTGTACCGGGCCTTTGTGGACAACTACAAGGTTGCCGTGGAGACCGCAGAAAAATGCTGCCAGGCGCACCCGCAGTTTGCTGAGATCTCAGAGGTAGGGCCTGGGGCCGGACTTGTACGTGTGCTGCACTGCTCTGCCTCACCAATCCTGCCAACCCTGTTGTCAATTTGTTAAATAATTGCCAATATTATTTGTTTGTTTGTTGTGATCATGCACACAACAAAATATGTCCTCTGTATTAAACTCATCACCCTTACTGAGCAGTGGACAGTGGGAAAGGCTCCCGGGGAGTGTGGGGACGGTAATTTGCTCAGTGGCGCCTCAGTGGCGGGTTGGGATTTGAACCTGCAACCCTTCGTTTTCGAGTCTGCTTCCTTTACATGCTAGGCCCCCAGTGTCCCAATATGAAATAATTCTTACTTGTAAGATTTTGTGTGCTTTAGGAGCCATAAAATGCATATTCCTTTGATTTACATGGTAAAGGGACAAATGTATTTCTCAGCTCTGTAAAATTCTATTTTTCCTGTAAGACTTGCTATTTAGTGGCCATAAAGTCGAATTGCCCTAACTGAAACTCATTGCAATTTTGGATCATAAAGTACAGGACTTTAAAGGTCCCCTATCATGATAATTTCACTTGTGAGATTATTTAACATTAATAATTAATAATGTTAATGTAATTAATAATTAACATTAGAAATGGCGATAGGTGTATAGAGTGCTTTGGCCATTATGTTTCGCCGTTCAGAGAGCGGCAGCTCAGACAAATCTGGAATTTGTCCCCTTAAAAAAGTAACTCCACCGACTGTCATGGCTTCCAAATCATTGGAGTTGCTTGGTTTTTTTTTTTTTTTTTTTACTGGGTGTAAAAATTTATTTTTTTAGTTCCGTCACGTGAGACTCTGAAGAACCAATGGGTTAATTAAAAATGTTCTTGGTGAATGGTGTGGATGACATCATTTCCGCGAATGCCCCCTCACTACTATAGGCCGATCTCCTCCTCGCCCCGCATCTCTCCTCCTCATTAGCCTGTAGCATCCTGGGGAAATCTCATTTTGGGACTGGCTCAAAGTGGCTGTAATTCTGCACTGAGGCTGAATTTTGGAAAGAGACTTCAGATACATTATTAGTGGACCACTAAGCACGATATAAACATAAACATTTTCATGTCGGGACCTTTAACAACACAAAATTAACTCTTGGTTTTGAGTACGTGTACTGCTCTTCTCTACTCTCAGGACCTTAAAGTAAGAGGCAATAAGGAATGCAAAGACCAGAATGCCAAGAACTCACTGGAAGGTAACAGACAATGGTAACGGGATGGCATTTTTCTCCTGTTGTGTGGAGGAGTTCAGCATGTGGTAATGCATTTGTCTTCTCTCGCACCCCTACAGCACTTCTTTACAAGCCAGTAGACAGAATCACCAGGAGCACACTTGTGTTACATGTAAGTGAAAGGCCCATATAGTACAGTAGCCGGAAGTGCATACCTGGTTCATGACACAGTTTTGTTTTGTTTGCCATTTAAGGTGAAGTAGTAAAGCTCACAAAGCATCTCATGAATTAAATATGGCCCCTAAGTATTACATCCAAAAATAAAATATCTGTGGCCTAAAAGCATCATCTTTGCTGCTCAATGAAAGATTCACGCAGGAAAATGCTCTTCCTTTTTCAAACAGGATCTGTTAAAGCACACCCCCTCCTGTCACCCAGACTACCCACTGCTGCAGGATGCACTCAGGATCTCACAAAACTTCCTGTCCAGCATTAATGAGGAGATCACCCCCCGTCGCCAGTCCATGACAGTCAAAAAGGGAGAGGTGAGGAAAAGCTTAATCATAAAATCCCATAAAGGTTTGGGTGCATGCAGGTTTACATTATCTGTGTCACTTGAATGGAGACCTTCATCTAAGTTTTCGATCAATCAAGAACCAGGCTTAATCCATACTTTATAACACTGCCCTCAAACACAACAAGTGTCAGAAAGCAGTTAACAGTAGACCCATGAGTTGAAACTTGGGGTTTGGAGGGGTTGAAGTTTGATTGGAGCAGGCGGGGGGGTTGTAATTGATAGGTATTTTGCTACATCCTGGGCCCTACATGCTGAACAACACTAATGACACACACTAATGTCAGGCCGAATGCTGATGTGTGCGCTTCAGGCCTGAGAGGACCTGCCCTGCCATTTGCCCTCAAGAATGGGGGGTTAAAGGGTCACCTCAGCTGCAGACGGCTCGCTTTTTAGCACAGAATTGCAATGGGAATTGAATGGGACAGCTCATACATCTGGATGTGAATTCAATTACATACATATACCATACATATAACATGTAAAACACAAATATGTCAGTCAATCCCAACATATAAACTGTTCATATATTGACCATAGTTTGTGTGTGTGTGTGTGTGTGTTTGGTAGTGTCAGTTCCTCTGTATGTGCAGGAGGGATGTTGTAAGAACATTTCCAGTTGCATCCTCAGTGTAATGAATCAGGGTAATCATGAGTCGTATTTAAAATGAAAACAAAAGGACGCTCCAGACCACATTTCTCCCCTCTGGTATCAGCCATGAAAACAGGCCACACCCTCTTCCCCTGACCCTCCCGTCCATTTTATACCCCACCAGAGCTGTGAGTCATATGACCCCGGGTCACACTTCCTCCACAGTTACTGGAACTTGGTTCAAAAGTTCTGCTCGTCAGTGGGCCATCGACTCAGGCTACATTGTTTTTGCAATGAGTGGCAAGACCTATGAATGACCTCAGGAACATCATGATGATCTTTTGGTGTGTACTTTCAACTAATAGAGCCTGAGACCACTAATGAAAATGTCGCATTCTTTTCTAATTCAATGCAAATACGTAAACATGTATCTTAGTGTTAGAAATATAGATATGATGATAATATTTTTTTTTGTAACCCACAATGAAGTGGAAATACATTTATGAAGATATAGAAAAATGTATGCCATATAAAACAAGTATGATTGCTTCTGAGAGCTAAATAATGCTGTTCTGAGATCAGAATGGTTCTAAACATCCTACTTTTTGTGTACAATGGCTCTCAGTCTACAGGCTTATAATTACTGTCATATATGATGGATGCTCTTTCAACCCAGTGTTCTTTTTTTACAGGGTAAGCTTGTCTTTCTAGATGTTTCAGAGTAAACAGGAAACATGGCCAGGGCCGATACATAAGAGCCACAAACCCAGCAGGCCCTTGCTTGGCCAGAGCTTTAGTTGTTTGCGGATAGCTATGTTTGAAGCAGGTTAGTTAGTCTACCAAAGAGGGGGGGGTCAAGGGTCTTCATAAACATTGCGGCTGCCCACATTCCCACACCAGCCAAAGGAAAAACCAGATGTGGCATGAATGCATCCAATAAGATAGCCGTAGAGTCAAAGGGAAGTGCTCAGAATAAACGGCAGAATAGACAGACAGCAGGGGAAAGAATGAGATCTAGGCTTTACCCAAAGGCACCACTGGCTGCAATTATACAGACAAAATTAGCTCAAGTAGCTTGATCCATGCGGGAACGTTCTGGCACACAAGTGCTTCTTCGACATTGAAAATTCGGAGAGATTCTATATATATTGTCTAATTAAATTATATTCCTTGTTATATAATGCTAATCATTCAGTGACGCCATTTAGGCACCATATTAAATACAGTGCTTATTCGATGATGGTGGCAGCAACTGGTTCAATAAGGGTCTGTGGAAAAGAAACTGACGTCTGTGACCTGGCTGGTTTCTGTTCGATGTCATCTTCCCCTTCACCTACTTCACAAGTGACCTCATGCTGTTGGAGATGTAGTCCCCATCCACTTGGCCCTTTAATTGAATGGGGTATAAAATGGCATGTGAGCACCCCCTTCTGGAAATCCATCGACAGTGGCTAATGTCTACTGTTGTTGAATTTTTTTTTTTACACTACAGTACCCTTGTTATACCATTTAGGAACAGGGTCATATAGCGTTAAATAATATGTAGCACATAATATACTATGGTACCTAGACACATCTCTATGTTTATGGGACAGAAAAAAGTTTGACCCTGAAACAATGTACATTGTGGCATAGATGGGGACCCTATATTTTCAACAAACTTTTTAATACCATTAATAACATTTCAACTGTAATGCTCATTGTGATCAGGTGGTCTCACCTCAGCAAAGTTTGTACTGTTTCTGTTTTAGAGGCTGGTCTTGACATGATGCAAGGCCATTGTTGTAGTTGAAGCGTACGCGTGTCTCTCCCTCTCAGAATCGACAGCTTGTGAAGGACTGCTTCATGGTGGAGCTGGTAGAGTGTGCCCGGAAACTGCGTCATGTCTTCCTCTTCTCAGACCTGCTGCTCTGTGCCAAACTCAAGAAGCAAACTGGAGGGTAAGTTCTTCTGTGGCAGCACAGCTAGGGGGGGACCTGTGCTCTTTATTATATACGCTATCTTCTGGGACAAGATGTTTTTACACCCCCTCCTTAATGTTTGTTTTGCATAAATGTCTCATGACAGGAAGGGACAGCAGTATGACTGTAAGTGGTACATCCCACTGGCCGACGTCACTTTCCAGTCCATTGACGAATCAGAGTCCTCCCCCGTCCCACAGATCCCTGAAGAGGAAGTTGAGGCCTTGAAGATCAAGATCTCGCAGACAAAGAATGACATCCAGCGAGAAAAAGTAAGAGTGCAACAAAAAGGCAACATTTTCAGATTAGAGCCAGAGTGATGTCCATTCACCAAATACAGACCCCCTGATGCAAAGTAGGATTTATCAAACTGTGTCTGTGTGTGTCTGTTTGTGTGTGCACGTAGAGAGCCTGCAAAGGTGGCAAGGCTTTGGAGCGATTAAAGAAGAAGCTGTGTGAGCAGGAGTCCCTTCTTTTGCTCATGTCTCCCTGCATGGCTTTCAGAGTGAACAACAGAAATGGCAAGGTAAAAAAAAAAAAAACTCTTTTGGACAGAAGATCATCAGTTCTGCAAGACAACATAAAAGTCTTTAGGTGTTTCTTAACACTTTTTAGGTGTTTTCATCTTACATCTTCTGTATCACACACATTGTTAGGGTTACACCTTCCTGATCTCATCTGACTATGAGCGTGAGGAGTGGAGAGAGATCATCCGGGAGCATCAGAAAAAGTGTAAGTTCACAGCCTTTCAGGGAGTAGGATACATGAGGTAAAAACTGATCCTCTCTCTAGAAGAAAAACACAATGACTGCATCAAAATGTTGTTATTACATGGACTGCAGTTTTTAAATTGAGCAGATTAGTTCATTTTTTCTCTCATGCAGGTTTTAAGAGTTTTTCCTTGACATCGGTTGAGCTTCAGATGTTGACCAATTCGTGTGTGAAGCTCCAGACTGTCCATACAATTCCACTGACGATTAACAAAGAAGGTAGGAAATCCTTCTACTTCATCTGGGACTATGAAGACAAATAGTTTTTTTTTATTTATTATATTCTGTTGTTACATTGTTATTTAAAATGTTACATTATTATTATTATTATTATTATTTAAAGAAACATTGAATATATGCTTTATTTAAAATATATTCTTATATGTCTGTATATTTTCTTAATTAACACATTTTTTACACAAATATACATATATACTGATCCCAACATCCTTCCAGAAATCCACATTCCTTTAATAAAGGTCCTCTATAATGAAAATTTTACTGTGAGATTATTTAACATTAATACGTTGTCATAAGGGGAAAGGTTACCCCCTGTTTCTCATGCTTTGTTTGCATAGACAATTTCCTACCCCCACCTTAAAAGGGAGATATAAAAAAGATACAAAGATATTTTTAAAAATTAATAATATGGGACCTTTAATGAAAATCAAGGCAAATTAAATTAAATTCTAATATAGTTATCAACATTTTTGTTTTCAATATAACATAATTTTTGATTGTGAATGTAATATTTCCCCAATTCCCTGTCAGATGATGAGCCCCCTGGCCTATATGGTTTCCTCAACGTTATCGTTCACTCTGCATCAGGCCTCAAGCAGAGCTTAAGTAAGTCCTGTCACTCTAATTGACCTTATTATAATCATGCCACTCACCACTAGGCAGTGGGGATAGCTGTGTGTATTTTACAACCCCACCCCCAGCCTGTCTCTTTTTTTTTTTTTTTTTTTACTGCCCTGATTCTGTCTCACTGCATGTCACCTGGCAGACATTTTAAATTCCCACAGTGAGCAGCTGCTGGGAATGCAGCATTCACGTTTTGATGCGATGTGTCTGTCATTCCTTTGTTTTGAAGTGTCTTTTTTTTCCTCACTGGAGACGATTTCTTCTGTAGTCATGCAAAGATTGAACAAAACCCGGCATGCATACTGTACACAGATCACACATAATCATGATCATGATCCTTCATGTCATAGACACTTCCATGTAGCAGCATGTTCATCATTATCAGTACATAATATGCACTAAGCTGAACCCTGATCTTCTCCTTAGTGACCAACAATATATGTGTGAACTGTTCTCCTGATAATGAAATTAATATAACGAGACTATTTATTCATCCAAATTCACATTCCCTTTGAAGATCCTATTACTAAGATACCATTGACAAATGTTTGACCTCTTCCTGCCCCAGATCTTTACTGTACTCTGGAGGTGGACTCCTTCGGATATTTTGTGAACAAAGCAAAGACCCGTGTGTACAGAGACACCACCGAGCCCAACTGGAATGAGGTATGTGACAACGTGGCCCTATGCAAGTTTGGGGAGAGAGAGATTAAAAAATGCAGTAAATGGTTAATGTATGGATTCTTAAGTAATGTTTCATTCCTCTCCACTTTCTCTCCCTGTGTGCTCAGGAATTTGAGATTGAGCTGGAGGGCTCTCAGACGCTCAGGCTGCTGTGTTACAGTAAGTCAATGCTGTGCAGGGACGATGGGGAGAACACAGACAAGATGGTGGCTAAAGGACAGATCCAGGTAGTTTATTTAGGAAGCATTGTAATGTGACGGTATACATTTTGGAGGGGCTGCTTTTATTAACTGGTTGAAATCTTAAATATTCATTCAGGTAAGAGGAAGTGTTGTTAACCCTAACCTGAGGGAAAAGTGACACACAGTGTAGAGAGCGAATGGTATGTTGACCCAGAGCATTTCACAATTATGGATTATCCCACCCAGAGTTAAAGAGGAAAACTGCTGCAGGTCAGAGCCAGGTCACATCAGCAGTCCACTGATTGGCTGCTGTGACAGAAAGGGATTACGGCTGTTGTGAAGGGGGGGACGAGAAGGCAAAGCAGCTCCAGCCAATCAGAGAAACTGGGACATGACACACTGAGGGTCCCCTGTGGGCAGGTGGGACTCTTGTTTGTGCTGGATTTGTTAAGCCGGTGGCGGGCTGGTGATTATCATTAAAATAAGGCTGTTGTCCTGCATTCTGCATCAGAATGCAGGAGTTCCTGAATGGAGTCAGGCCTTAAAAAGAAACCTATTCACTACTATATCTCAAAAAAGGTAAAAATAAGGTAAATCAAATCAACTTTCCTGCACTTACATCCTCAATACATTATACAGTGAGGGCTTTATAAATTGCCTATTCTAATAACATTCTAGTAATATTAAAAAAAATTAAGCTGTTAGATGTCACATTCCAAAATATTTCACTTTACAAATAATGTATATGGCATCTGTGTAGGTATACCATATACATGTTCTCATTGTAATTCTGATTATTTGTCTATGTTTTACAAATATGACATGGACCTAGTTTAAAAGAAAATAGAGGTTGTTTCTGAGAAAAGTAGATTCACTTTCAATAATTTTTCCATTAATAACTTAATATTTGAAAAAGTATCAGTATTTTGCTGACAAATGCAGCAGTGCAGACTTCAAAACATTACATTAGGATTGGCACCATGACTTGGAGGGTGGAAAGGTGATCTGGATTACCAAGAAAAAGTAACTTAGGCTCCTTAAAGGATTTGTGTAAGGACACCTTTGTGCTCCACCTGTCATGAGTAAGCCTCACATGAGGAGAAATGTTGAAACCAGCAACTTGTGCATCGGCCGCTTCAGGGTGGCTTTCATTCAGCACAACTGGTGCTCAGCCGCTCTGTAATCAGGGTGGGAGGGGAATCCCTCGGTTTAATCCACTGCTCCATCTGGAGAGTGGGATGACTGGGACAGTTACTGTCGCGCTGGACAAAGGCGTCACTGGAAGGTTAAGACAAAAAAGCCGGAGTCCAGCAGAGAAGACACACTGGGACAAAGTCTTGCCAGGACCTCAGTAGGATGGATCCGGAATCGTTAACTCTTTGAGAAGCGTGGCTGGAACTCTGTGCCGTTAACAAGCTGCCGCACGCTCGCTGGCCGATGGCAGCGAGATTGACAGGAAGGATTACACATTTCAGCCCCCCCCCCCCCGGGTAGCCTTGGAAACCAGTGAGGGTGATTGAGAGCAGGGGGTAATCGAGCAGATCTGTCGAGGGGCAGGATGGGTGAGAGCGGCCGCAGAAACATGACCCTGGACCAGATCGGCAGCAGATGCTCCCTGCAGGAGGATGAGGAAGAGCCTGGTCTGAGTAAACAGCCCGGCACTGGGGCCCGGCTCTGGGGCCGGGTACGCAGTACACTTTTGAGGCAGAAGGTAAACAGATGTGGGGAAAGTAAAGATTGTTGTTTGATTGTCCTTTCTTTACTTAAATTTGAAATTTTAATTGAATTTACAAACTTAGGTATTTCCTGATACAATTGGTGATGATTACACTCACTATTATTATTGCTGTGTTTTTTGTTGTTATTTAAATAATGATGGTTTAATACAACTTTTTAGTGCATGACGAGACTGTGACAATGGCTCTATAATTGTGAAGTTGATTGTTATTAGTATGATTATTATAATTACTATTAATGATTTGATAGATATTACTGTTGTCGTTATTGTTATTTATTATTAATGACCCAAATACATGTACCTGATAATCCTGATAATGGGATGAAAAACTTAATGTTACTTTTGATGATTGAGTTTTGGTTAATGCCCAGAAACAATAGACAATCAGAATATTGTCTATTGGGGGAGGGGACATTTAATGAAGTTGGACATCCCTTGTGTCTGTAAGCAGGATGGGATGGAGTCACTTTTTAATATAGCAATATTTACACCAAAAGTGTGGGGATGTACTTTATGCACTCAAAAAAAGGATTTGTTGGGTTAACTTAATTCAAGTACGACACCTATTTCCACACATTTGAATTATGCTATTTGAAATTAAGACAGGCAAATAGGACCCTTCTATTTGTTTCTAGTTTCAAATAGCATAATTCAAATGTGTGGAAATAGGTGTCAATATTGAAGTAAGTTAACCCAACAAATCATTTTTTGAGTGTGGTGAGAGGACCGATTTCAGCCATTCTGCATTTTCAAAGTTCATCAGCTATTAACTCAGTTTTCCTTGTTTTATATTAATAGTACATTTATATTACATAATTACAATTAGAGTTGTCCATATTTTCTTTATTGTAGAAGCTAGAAAGAAATGCCATCTCTGAATTGGAAGAGGTTTTCTCCATAGGAAATTAAATCTTCTCTGGTTTGACACAAGAAGCATTCTTGCAGATTGCCTGCACACAATCTGTTGCAATTGTGCAGATTATCTTGTAAAATGTGACCTGTTTAAGGCATACTGCTGTTGATTCAGTTTTCCTGGATACACAATGCTTTCCTTTTTTTCATGCTTTCTCTTTCTGGCTGTTCTACAGTGTGCTGCATACATAAAACAATGCACTCTTCAATAATCGGCAGTGACAGACAACGCCTTCTAAATAACCGTACTGACATGAGTTTAAAATGACCCTGATTATTAGATCCCCTGACATATTTGAGATATATTACAATCCAGAATATCACAAACTAACACAAGACACGTCCATGGTATTACCATGAGCTTCTTTGTGAATCAGACTCAGATTATGATGTTTTTTCTTTGCCAACAGCTGGATCCACAGACACTTCAAGGAAAGGACTGGCAAAGGACTGTCATCACAATGAACGGGGTCAGTGCCACAATGATTTGGTCACTTTGACTTTTACTGTAAGGTTAAAGCCCTTGTGATCTATTTCTTTATTGTTGTTCAGATTGAGGTCAAACTGTCTATGAAGTTCACCAGCAGAGAGTTCAGTCTGAAGCGAATGCCGTCACGGAAGCAGTCCGGCGTGTTCGGGGTGAAAATCGGAGTGGTTACCAAGTGAGTGAAGGAAATGGCCGTGCAGGAATCCTTTAAACACTGGAAACACTTGGGATTGGTTTACTTTAAATAGGAGCTGACAGGCTTTTTCCTTCCCAGCCACTTCTCTCACCACTGGCCATGCTTTATACTCCAAATTCTTCCACATGTTGAAATGGTCAGCTAGGGTGTCACCTACAGACATGTTTTGCTAAATTTCAAACACGTCAGCAGTTTTTCCTCAGCATACAGAGATCCATCTTTAGCTCAGTGTTTAGGCTCTGATGAAGGGAGCCATAAAAAAAAATATCTGCAAATCCCTGTGGGGGGGAAAGTGCTGAGGACCATGGTTTGGTCCACAGTTTAGGTCTTTCAGTTTAGTTTAAAAGCAGAAAGAAAAACAGGAAGAGGAACAGGCAGAAGGGCCCGTCAAAGACGTTCTGTTCTGCCTTGGTTATATGGCCTGTAATATAAACAGCATGTGCAGAAATCTGACTCTGCATATGATTAGAAGGTTAGAAAAGGAAGTAATGAATGGCCCGTTACATGGCACATATAAAGTGAAAATATTTTCAGTGACTTCTCGGCTACTCAACACGCACCTGCCACTATATTAGAAACACCTGCCCTGTGGGCACTCCTATTTCTAGAGTCAGAGACCTGTAGGCCAGATGTTGCCATGTATAGTCTGTTCTGGGCATCTTCTAGTCATGCATTGAGTCATGCACTGCTATGAACTGACTGTTGGTGGATTGATGTTAACAATCACTTGTTTGTAATGGGAAGTGTATCAGTGAGGTTTACAAAGTCAATAAACTTGTATTGGGTAATCTAGTGCATTTGAAGGAGTTTAGGTATATTAGCATGATCCCATAAATACTATTTTTTGCAGGCGGGAGCACTCCAAGGTCCCACTCATCGTCAGGCAGTGTGTGGAGGAGATTGAGAGGCGGGGCATGGAGGAGGTGGGCATCTACCGAGTTTCAGGTGTGGCCACAGATATCCAGACTCTGAAGGCTGCTTTTGATGCCAGTGAGTTTTTCTCCTTACTATTCGTAACATATGTTGGATATCCCCACTTTATGATGACTTAGTATAATATACAGTGGCCTGACAAAAATGTTGCAATCTCAGTAATTAACCAGCCAGAGCTTCTTGCCTATTTGCTCGTTTGATGTTTTTGCAATGTAGTATCACATTTGGCTCTGTGTGACTGCAACATTCACCTAAGCTCTCGTGTTCTATGTTCCTCCGTGATCTACAGACAATAAAGATGTGTCAGTAATAATGAGTGAGATGGATGTAAACGCCATCGCTGGAACGCTGAAACTCTACTTCCGTGAGCTCCCAGAGCCGCTCTTCACAGATGAGCTGTACCCCAACTTCACTGGAGGCATCGGTTAGTCAAAAGATTGCAATCATGTGACAGAGAGTGCTTTGTGTCTTCAATTTGCTTATGAATATTGAGTCGATGAATATTGCTCCTGTATTTATGACCCAGTTATTATATGGTTGTAATGTCGCTCATGTGTGTACCACAAGAGTCCGTGATTAGAGAGTTTAACGGTGAGCCTGTTCTTCTCAATAGCGCTGTCTGACAGCGTGGCCAAAGAGAGCTGTATGCTGAACCTGCTGCTGTCACTGCCTGAGCCCAACCTCCTCACCTTCCTCTTCCTGCTGGATCATCTTAAGAGGTAACAGCTTCATTTTCTGCTCTATACATTACGTTTGTTAATTATCTGAGGGAGTCTGACTGTTAACTACTGCTGTCACTTATGTAGTAGATGTGTAGTGGTAGATATGCTGTGTCATTTGTAAATTGTTTGTCAGTTTGTCCTATGAAGTCATGATGTTTGTTCGATCGTTTTGGGAAGGGTTGCTGAAAATGAGATGTCAAATAAGATGTCCTTCCACAACCTGGCCACAGTGTTTGGCCCCACCCTCCTGCGTCCATCTGAGAAAGACAGCAAGATTCCAGCCAATCCAGCGCAGCCCCTCTCAATGTGTGACAGCTGGTCTCTTGAGGTCATGTCTCAGGTAATGGCTCATGCATTAAAATTTACGTCCTTTTCAGAGTCCTTAAATGTTAAAATCTTTCTATTTTGGTTTTTCTGTGCTTACAGGTGCAGGTGTTGCTGTATTTCCTGCAGCTGGAGACAATTCCCACCCCAGACAGCAAGCGACAGAGTATCCTCTTTTCCACAGAGGTATAGGGGAAGCACCGATTTGTTGGGAATGAGAAGGACTGAATGGAAGAAGAAATGCAATGGGATGGCTTCTTGATGTAATTTGACTGGAGCGCGTAATCCTGCGAAAGCGTCCAATTCCGGAACTCGACAGGAACTGTAAATGGTTAACCACTAGAGGGCGCTAGCTTCATACTGCAATCTCATGGTCGATGTGCTGAGCAGCGAACGCTTATAGCAGCCTTTATGTTGCAACTTCTGACCACCTGTACAGGCAAACATGCATTTGCACTTGAAAGTGATTTGCTACACTGACGATTCCATGTGAAAGGCTTTGCAGAAACCCTCGTCTTAGGAAATTTATAATGCCAAGTTAAAAGTGAGGGTTTGGAAAGCAAAATGTCTTTTCATGGAAAGACATTCCTGTTTACGTATGACCAAGGTTGAGTCGGACAGTGGGCCCACCAACAATTTATGTGCCCGGTGGCTTAAGGTAATGGAACATGTGAGACACACAAATCGCCGAAGCAGACGCATTTACACAGGCCCTCTGTAATGAGTAACACACGTTCACGGTGAAGGTGGAGGTGAGTTATCCAGCAGCGATCTGATGACTTATCGCTGGCAGATGTGTCTGCGCTGTGAGATTCCAAATTTCAGTTGTCTGCTACGCCCCGGCACTGGATGTTTAGTAGTAATCCTTTAGTTTGCTTGCGTAAGCGCACATTCCGCTTTATTCTATGGGCACGGTTAGTCTTGTGTTCACTTTATTCACATAGTACTTCATTCCAGAAAAATAATCAGAGAGAAAAAACAACTTTGCTGGCAGCGTTATTCAGCACTCTGATGGTTTTGTCATTTTGCAAGGCACATTCAGCGTTTCACATTGAGACTTGATTTTTTTTTTTTGTTTTTTTTGTACTCTGCCTCAAAAAGTCTTGTGTTGCATCCAATGCAACTGGATGTCATTTTCAGTGCTTAATTAATAGGACCTAATATCACTGTTACTGGACTGAACATTACTGTAGTATGAGTGTCTTTGCTCCCTCATGCTTTTAATGGGATATGATGTGCTACCTGACCTTATAAAGGTTGCTTTTTATTATTATTATTATTATTATTATTATGTGTTGCAATCCTTTGTTATGTTGCGTATAAGCAATATTTAGTACAGCACAATCAGCATATCTAACGATGCAATGTTTAGAAAATGTCTTTCATGAGTTAATTATTTCTTGTTTTAAAGTCAGTAGTTACTTCTTGAACCGTTTTAGGGACAGACTTCAGTTGTTCAATGTGCCAATGTTTTTTTTCTGTTTGAGTTTAAATGTAATATCCTCTTTTATTTGATTTAGATAAAAAAATGTAAAAATGATTAACCCTAGTTCACCATGTAACATGCAGGCATGTTGATTTAAAAGAGTTCTTACCATGTGTGTCCTGTACTATTTTTGTTGTCTACCTTGTCTTCCAAAACTCCTCAGACCAGATGGGTTTTTTTGTGAACAATATACTAATAATGTTAATATGTTTATTGTTTATTGTATTTTCCCCTGATCAGATTCATTTGAATCAGTTCAACCAGGTTCAGATTGGAAGAATAGGTCAAAAGGGCAGCTTGGCAGAGCCTTCAAATAACAAGTTTACTTCACAATGAGAGGAAATGTGATGTGAATGGAATGATGTGTGCGTGTGTGAGAGACAGAGAGAGAGAGAGAGAGAGAGAGATACAGGCACATCATGCTCTGTTCAAGTCTGGAGTGCAAAAGCAAAAAAGGTTTTAATGCCATAGTAAATGTCGACATACGACTGAACCATGAAGACAGCAGTTTAGAATTTAGAATTCTTGTTAAATATCCATGATACCATAGATTCATACTCCAGACCACAACAGTAAAAGGCTTTAAAAGTGAGACGTCATTACCAGAAATAGACCTTAGCTAATCATTTGGAAGCACACTTGAGGATTTTGTGGGGATTTTATTTCTTTCCCGGTTTATCAAAAATGGATTTTGCTCTGTAGTTAAAGACCTGCTGACATCTTATGTAACAATTTTTTAAGGTCAAGTTCTGTTCAAACTGAGTTATAAAGTGCTTTGGGTCGAGCTGTGGCTGAATATGATGCAAAGAAACTTCCCAAGAGGTAAATGACATTTTTAATCACATTATTTTCCATTCTAATGCATATACATTTAACCAGCTTTACAATAGACACATTTAAAATGTACAGTTACAGATAAGTGTAGCCTATGCACAACCAATCGTAAACAACGACAGCAGCTTTACCATTTCAAGAGATATTTACATTTACATTTACAGCATTTATCAGATGCCCTTATCCAGAGAGACTTACAATCAGTAGTTACAGAGACAGACCTCCTGGAGCAATTTAGGGTTAAGTGTCTTGCTCAGGGACACAATGGTAGTAAGTGGGATTTGAACCTGGGTCTTCTGTTTCATAGGCGAGTATGTTACACACTAGGCTACTACCACCTGGCTATTTGTCAATTGATATTAACACAAGTCTGTAAAATTGCTATAAGAGTTAACGATGAACTCTTCCAAGTGATTATAAGTCAGTACCAACAACAACATCAACAACAACAAAATCACATACGGTATGCTACTGGTCCATATGTTATGGTGGTGGTGGCTGTGGTGACCCTCTGGTTCGTCCTCGTTTAGTAGTTGTCAGGAACCAGGGTTTTATCTGCTGGTCTCTTCACTGGAGTCTGCCAGTAGTCTGTGGGCTTGATTCAGTGTCTCGGAGAAAAGTAAACAAGCGGCGGCAGACGGTAGCGTTGTACGACCGATTCTGAAATATTTCTGCAACAGTGGCCCGGTACCCTAACCAGGACAGCCTAACTCAGGTGAATTTAACAATGTCTGTGCTTAACAGGGTGACTGTGTGATAAAGTGGACTTCATAATTGACTTTGACAGAAGGCCAGAGAAAACAGATGTGTTTTAAGTTCACTGAACACTGAGCTCTGTAGAAGGATCAGCTTTGGTATTAACTATATTAATTGCTGCGAATAACGTTTGTATGATTGTATGAAGAGTCAGAGAATTGTCCGGTCGCCAATATTGCATATTATTATTGCATATTATACACATGCAGTGTGCATGTACTCTCACCGGCCTCTTTATTAGAAACACGCTATATCTTGTACTAAAGGACCACTGCAGACCAGCGTCGCTTGCGGAGAAAACACGGGGAAGAACGGGGTGGGGTGGGGAGGGGGTCTCTAATAAACGCCGAGCCCGAGTCCGCCCACGCGGCAGATACGTGACAACTGCAGTCGCCCAGCGCCGGGGAGCCCATGCAGCCTGCCGGGGAGTACCGCGTCCCCCGTCCGCCGAAAGAGCTCCGCAGCGTCCGGACTCCCGAGACCCTGCAGTCGCCGAGTTTACGGAAGAGGACAAAGGGCGGGACGCGAGGTAGGGAATGTGCTCCTCTGTGAGTAAAACGCGCTAATTAGCCCGCTAGGCTACTGGCGCTGCTAGCTGGCGGGGCTGAGAGGGTGACAGAAAACTGCGCTGCACCTTCTTTTCGCTTTTTTATTCTGAGCGTGTGTCTTTTTTTTTTTTTTTTTTTTAGAAATTATGTGTGACGAACGCCTCTTGCGTTGACATAGCATTAGCTGACACTTGCGCGTTAGCTATTAACGTTAGCGTTAGCGGCGTCAACTTTGTCGGCAACCTTTCAGTGCTAAATAGCTAGCCTCCTTCTCGTCGTGTAACCGGTAGCCCGCGGTGACACTTCACACAGCAATGTAGGCAAAACAGGTCGAAAATAATAAAACATTCAACCAAACATTAAGTTTTGGGTGACTGTAACCCTGGCCGTTCTGTCTGTCAAGCACACACACACGCCGACAACATCTGGCATTAGCGAGTCATCATATATTTAGAGCGATTACCTCGGCTGAGGTTTGCGTTACGTATATATATATATATATTTGTTTTTTGTTTGTTTCACTTAAGCAGAAATGATTTTGTTACTGCATGATCAGAATGGCTCACGGGTCCCCAAGTGTAATTACCGCATAATTTCACCTGTCAGGTATTGCGCCCTGTTATTACGCCAGACAGATGTGCTGCGTGTTGCCAGGTCCTGCTGTTTCACGCCACGTCACTGTCAGCACAGAGTGATGTTAACCGGTGCCTGCTCTGACGCCAACGCGCTTGAAAGTTAAAAGTTGACTTCTGTGTGCATTTATCCTACGATGACGGGCCATCTTAATATACAATTTATTTTATTTTTGTGCAGTGGATTTTCTTTTAAACCGGAGTCTATTTAGTCAGTGTTCTTCCAAAGATGGAATAATTTGAGCAACATTTCATAATGCTGCGATCTGTCCAAAGAATGTGACTTATGCAATAGGAATTTCAGCCTTCTTCTGCAGACCTCCTTTTAGTGGGGGTTGGGGGGGTCCTGTGAAAAAATATGCCGTTCTTGGAGCTCCTCATAGTCATAAAAATTGAGGCTTCCAAACAAAACACATTCTTGGAGCTGCTAGCAGCGGGAGGGCTTCCCGTGTGATGTGTGTGTGGATTCACGTGTACGGTTTGTGAAAATAGATCGGGTTTGAAGGTTGTATGAAAGAAAGAAATCATTTCTTCTGTTATTATTAGTTTTTATTATGTCCTTGTGAATATTTGATGTTTCATTTCAGATCTGCAATCACATACATATAGTATCTGTTTCATACACAGTCATTCGGAGTATATGACAGGCGCCGGGGAGCAGTGTGAAGGGACGTGCTTCTCTCAGTGGCACCTTGGCGGCTCGGGATTCGAACCGGCAACATTCTGATAACGTCTCCGCTTCCTTACCCTCTGGGCCACCATATACAGTTTGTGAAGTGAATAACTCTTAATTGAAATAGGACTATAGGTGAAATCACCACTATTTATGTCCTCTGTCCTGAACCTGTCCAGTCTGCATGTGTCTGAATTGGTTGGCCGGTCCAGGTGAAAGGTCTGCTCTCAGCTCTCTTAAAGTTCTCAATTGCTCACTTACAGAAAGCACACACACATACACACGTCCTATAACTGTTCCTAAAAGGGGGGGCAGCAGGACAGGAAGAGGCTGTTATGGAAAGGAAGCGACTCCTGCAGTCAAAGCAGGGTGGAAAAGGGAGGTGGCAGAGAGGACCTGGAGAAGTGAATGAGAAGTGGGTGATTCCCTCTGTCCTGCTCTCTCTGTCTATGTAGTTTTAGCTCTCTCTGTCAGCACGCCGTCTAATTTTTCTGACTTTTTTTTTTTTTTTTTTTTTAACCACACCGCCCCCTTTCCTCCCTCCATGCGTTTCCATGAGGTTACACAAACACAAAGGCTCACTAAGGCAGAGTGGACCTGCTGTGCCGGCTGGGCCCTGATCCAAAAGACCCCATGCTTCGATGAATGGGCCACTAAACAAACCGTGGCGAGTATGACCCAGTTGGAGCGCTGTTTGGTTGTTTGGACGGTGGGAAACAGGAGTCTACTGAACAACGTAAACAAGGCCTGTAGGCTGGGCATGTCTTTAGAGATGTATAGAGATATAGTATAACCTGAAACAATAATGGCACTATGTTTTCATGATCATGTGTGTTCTGATCATTAGAACGGTTCTCCATACATGCGAAATGCAGAAATAGGAGAGAAATCAAGCATGCTTGGGTTTACATACTAACATTTATTCCGTTGTGAACAGGGAAAATTATTTCAGTTCATAACAACTTGAAAGGGTCAGTTCACCCTGAAGGTACTGTAAATTATCGGACTTCACGCTTTAAGGAAACTGTTCGTGTGTCTTCTAGATGGTCTGGGTGGAGTAGGCCCGTTGTAACATCATACTTAGGGGTGGGTGTGTGAGCCTATGGGGAAAAGTATAATTCAGAGTTTCTGACAGCATGCCCTGGCTTGTCATTCATCAGAATATGCGTCACACCCCTCCCCTCACTGCTTCTACCCCTCTACTTGAATTATTTGTTAGTACGTATACCTCTCTGCTTCTGGTAAATGCACAGTACCTTTCTGAGCACATGGCAGCAGCTTTCTCTTGCACTTTTCTCCTGACATGCTGGGACCCGGGTCTGCTGTATGAATGTTGTTCCTTCTAATGTCAGGATTGTCTGTAACATAAACCGCTTACTGTTTGTGAAACATCTGGCAGAGTTGAATCTCGCAACCTACCTCAGTGTTTGATAGGATTTCGCCCATAGCAAACCTTTTCACATTGAGGCAAGGGGGCTAGGATGCACTTGCACACCTCAGCATAATGTGAGGTAATGCACGCCAGAAAAAGAGTTAAAACGACCCTGGACTGGGTTTGACCTCATCTGTGCACTTAGGTCATCTCCTCTGATCTTCGTATGAGCGTCTTTCAGGGCTTAGCATGAGAGTCTGGATCCCCACCATGCACAGCTTGCCCTGTTCTCCTCTGACTTGTGAACAGGGGTCACATGAGGGTGGCCATACACACGTGCTCTCTCATCCCTTCCAGATGAGCCCAAATACATCCTTCTTTACTACAGCTCTTGGTTGAACATAAATGGAACATGCAAAGTTGTTTAGCATAGATTAGAATTGTATTAAACATTATTACCTACTAGTGTACCTACTGCAAAAAGAGGGTATTTAGAGTTAATTGAGTTAAAGAGTTAATTGAACTTCAATCATGATCACGATTTTGGCTGCCATGATTAAATTAATATGATTGTCGGTGATATTTACATTTAAATAACCAACCACCAGGGAGGGGGAAGTGAACAAAAGCATAGACTGAACGGCAACCTTAAATTGTGACAGAGTGAGATGTGCACCTGCAATAAAGTGTCTCTCTTTTGGGGTTTAAAAACTATAACCCTAATTCATATAAACCAAATAGATGTCGCATTCAGCCTCTCAGCATGTGACAATAACGCCGTTGTATTTGGACATTCATTCTAGATAGACTTAGTTGCCTAGTGGAAGTAGCCTAGTGGGTAACACACTCGCCTATGAAACAGAAAACCCAGGTTCAAATCCCATAATGTATGAAGCTGGTTAGCTGGTGGTAGAGGGTGGTAGTAGCCTAGTGGGTAACACACTCGCCTGTGAACCAGAAGACCCAGGTTCAAACCCCACTTACTACCATTGTGTCCCTGATCAAGACACTTAACCCTAAGTGTCTCCATGGGGGGACTGTCCCTGTAAATACTGATTGTAAGTCGCTCTGGATAAGGGCGTCTGATAAATGCTGTAAATGTAAATCACGCTTCTCTAATGGTACAAGCGAAAATACCGGACTTTTGCTTCACGTACAGCTGTAATAACGAGCAAACGAAGAATCAATGCCTAACATTTTATTAGGTTATCATCTTGAATGTTACAAAATTTCGTGTTCAACAAATAACTTTATTCATGTTACAGACCAGAGCATCTGTCTTGCCACCCCCACCCCCACCTATATATATTGCATAGTTAGTTCATTGTTCATAGTTCTTGACAAATCTATACAAAATATTTTTTTCCAGATAAGCAGGTAAATGGATGTTCGTCTTTCATATTTAATATAAAGAAATAAAGTATTTTCAAAGTCAATTAGGTATTTTTGTCTCTTAAGTCAGAAAATATTTACAGGCTTTTTTTTTTATTGACAAAAATCTGAAAAATAATCAGGATTATCATTTTGGCCACAATCGTGCAGGCCTATTTAGAGATGCTTCTAGTAGTTGAATCAGTTCACCACATGGTGAACAAACACTCTTTACCTCACCTGCGTGTCTCTAGAATGTGGGTGGACAGTGTAGCCTCTAGGTAGATCAATATGTGGTGATACTGTGAAGCACAAAACAATCCACTGGTATCCAGCATGTCCGATGGTATCAATTTGAAATATTACCTTCAGTGGAAAATATATAATTAGTAGTGTAATTTAGTAATGTAATTAGTGATGCATCGGTCATACTTTCTTAGTTACAATACCAGGAATTTAGATATCGGCCGATCCCGAGTATTGTTCCAATACCAGAATTTAATGAATAAACTGTCTTATTGTGGGGAGGGGACTGTTATTCTGTTACGTTTAAGGAAACGCAAGACCTAAATAATCACTTAAAATCTCTTTTCAGTACTTGAAAGCCAATAGAAGAATTACACACACTTATATATGCTTATTAAATTTGCAAGTGCCACTTTGCAGCGTCACTGACCACTTTGCTGGGCACAGGGAAAGATCGTTCTTCAGTGGGTTTTACAGCGCAGCACTGCATTTGCCGTGTTCGTTCTGCAACCGGCTTTAACTGAGCTCCTGGGGAGTGTGGGGACGGTGCTTTGCTCAGTGGCACTTTGGTGGATCGGGATTGGGGGCAGCGTATAAGACTCTGTGACGTCCACCCGTGTGGAATGATTTCATCGCATAATGATTTTCAATTATGCTCCATTCAGTTAACATTCTTTGTTCAGTAATATTCTGCCATTTGGTTTCTTCACACCAGGCTCTTGACTATAACACCCAGGTTCCACGTTGGGGTGTAATCCTGTCCCAGCACTATGTCTCTGTTTACTGTTCTTGCTACATGGCTTGCTTTTCATGCTGATTTAGGGTTGGGCCATATTTGAAGATGTCTCTGCATGGGAGTGTTTGTACACTGGGCATATTTCAGTCGGGGGGTCTTTGCAAAAAGCAAATGCCTCTAAGCCCTGCAGTCATGGCGGTTTCAGCCATAGCGCAGCTGAAAGACATTAGGTCTTATTTTCTCTTTTCTTGAGCAGAAAGTAGGTTCTAAGGCGAACTACAAATGAGGCCAGATAGGACAATGGGGAGCAGTAAAAAACAAAGGTCTGGAAAGGACTCGTGCTTGACTTCCAAAACAAGTGCAGACGGTCAGGCGAACCTGAGTTTTCCGTTGTGCGCAGTGCTCTCCTGCGCTTTCATGGAAAATAGCTGCTTTACCTGCCAGTTTTTCACGTCTTGAGTCCAAGACTGAGCTTGGGCATTGTCAATCACCTCGACTGTAAATATGTCGGCTGATCATTTTGACTGCTTTTTCCGTCTCTAAACCATTTTTTTTTACCTGAAACTTACCTGTTTTTTTTTCTGAGAACGCCCCCATAATTTTTTGTGGAATAAATTGTCAGAAAAGGTCCAGAACTAATGTTGCTCAGCTGACAGCCCCAACACCCCCTCCCCTCTACAACAGAATTCCAACTATGCTGATCTCGGAAAATGCCTAGTCTTCCCTTGAAGTCTATCTAGAGCTTAATCAGGCCTGGACTTTTGGCCTTTCAGAGTAGGCGGCCTCTCCAGCTCTAAATGCCTTTTGTTCTTGACTGTCTAGGTTTGGGGAAGTTACGTCCTCTACTCATGTCTCAGCAGCCTTCATGTCCTCTTGAGTTTCCACACAGTCTTTTGAGGCAAAGCGCAAGAACTCCAAATGCAGAGCGGCGCCGAATGGACCGACTTCTATTAATCATTGTGACTTCCATAAGAGTGCATTTATCTGAGAGAAGCAGTGCACATCTCCATGAGCAAAGCTCAACCAGTTGAATGAACAGCATGCACAAGAAGAATCTAATGAGCTAAAGAGGATTGTTTACTGTCTTTAATTAAGTACTAATATGTTAATAGTTCTGCTATAATCATTTAACAAGTGATTGTTTATTGTAGATGCTGACATGACTTCTGGTGTGCTGTCGTTACTTTTATGCAATGAGAAGGGAGTTTTTTACACTTCTGTTTTTGCAGGCAATCATCCCAAATATATGAACATGTCTGCCATCTAGTGGACTTCAGAACTCAGGCTTGTATCTGAAGCATGTTATGTATAAATGGGAATATACTTCAGATCACAAAGAACCAGAGGGTTTAATCGTCTTATTGTCACGTAGCGTTGTTGTAACATGGCCAGATTCATGCCAGATAGTTTGTTTAATCAGTCAAGTAACTGAAGTGCTCAAACAACCCTCAGGGTCTCATGAACCAGCATCAGTTATAACAACTCTTACCAATACTACAAGTAACTAAGGCTGTAAACTGTGTCCTGTAAGAGTTGTTGGGGTGCAAAGGATGGCAGAAACGAGTGTTTTGTGCCCATGTCATAACAGCGTGACATCTGTTGTACTTCATCCCACCTGGCTTCGACTAAACTTTTTGCCAGGGTGCACCTTTCCTTACTTCCTTACACTGTTTATTGTTTCCCTTGCCCAGAGAGTGCTGTAAATGCATCGTCTATTGAGAACACACTATGAAGAAAGCGGGCAAGTCTGGGGCGAGTAAGGCTCCAGGAGGGGAGCGCGGCAAAACGGAAGCTGCTGCTGCTGCTAACATTGCAGGGAAAACCACAGCCAAGGCCTTGACCTCAGCTCCTCTAACCAAGGTAATGTATTTCTGTAACTAGATTAACATTAAAAAGCACTAGTTCCAAACTGGTGCTAAGCACAGCATTGTTCTCTAAACATGGGGCTTGTTCACTAGTGCAAGGTTATCTTCAGTATTATATAAATCGGTCATTACATAAATCAATAGATAATACAAGAAAACACTACAACGATGTTTACATGTGACGTATTGAAGGACGCGGCCTTAAAACATTCAGAATGAAGTAGCCTGTGTGAGAGCTGTCAATCATCAAATCAGTCACCTTGACATCTGTGGTCATTAAACCCTTTGAATGTCTGGTTTTCGCCCATCTAAAGAATGCTACAGGACACCAACTGGACCCCCAACAGTCTTCCTAGTCAGTGGATGATACAGTGAATATGGGCCTGCACTATCTGCTGCAACACATCCAGGGACTTATGCAAGGATCCTGTTTTAGGACTTTAGTTCTGCTTTCGACTCCATTGTGCCAAATCTCCTCTCCTCCAAACACCCCCAGCTCAACGTGTCACCTTGTCAGTGGACCAGTTTCCTGACAGACAGACAGAAACAGCAAGTAAGGTTGCGGCAGACCACTTCTGGAACACGGTCCCTCAATATTGGTGCCCCTCAAGGATGTGTTCTGTCTCCACTGCTCTTCTCCCTCTACATCAATTACTTCACCTCCAGAAACTCAGCTGTTAAACTCCTGAAGTTTGCAGAGGACACCATCATCATTGCACTCATTCAGGATGGTGACGAATCTGCATACTGATCGGAAGTTGAGCGGCTGGCACGCTGGTGCAGTCAGCACAAGCTTTGGACTGTAGCAATCACAGTGGACTTCAGGAGACGTCCAGCACTGCTCCCACTCTCCATATCAGACTCAATCTCGTCTATGGATATTTTCCAAGTTGTTGGGTACCACCATCTCCCAGGACCTGAACTGGGAAAACGTCATCTCTTCCATCCTCAAGAAGACATGTAGATTATGTACTTCCTGAGACAACTGAAGAAGTCCAGTCTTCCACAGGAGTGGCTGATCCAGCTATACACTGGAGTTATTGAGTCCATCCTGTGCACAAGAACATGAAGTATGAAGTATGGATGACAAAAAAGAAGAATCTGTGTCCCCTCCCGCCCTCCTGTCCCACTCAAGAACCAGAAAAAAGGCAGGGTCCAGATATAGAATTCTGCAAAATGAAAATATATCTTTAAACGTCATGAAATAATCACACACCAACAAAAAGGATAGTTTCTCTTCTTCAAGATACGATCTTTCACTAGCAAACAAGCCCTAAGATGCACTTGTTGCCATTTCAAAAATAGTATCTTCTATGACACAGACAGGAAATCAAAACCAGCGTTATTGAACTTTAACTTGTTCATGTAACCTTTATTCTACATTTGTCAATTCTAGGTCAAAAGCAATGATGATCTGTTGGCTGTAATGGCTGCGGGAGCTCCAGTGACTAACAGCACAGCTGTCAAGGGCAAGAAGAGCAGTTCTGGAGCAAGCTGCACTAACATGGAGAACAAGGCAAAGACCACTTCAGGTACATCATCACAACTACGGTATTTGAAAGAATGATTTTCATCAATTTGCTATTATATTATATGTAACTGCCAGTCAGTCTTAGAACTTTTAGTCTGAATTCACTTTGTTACTAGGCCCTTCAACCAGACGTGCATCATCTGCAACGACCAAGGAGTCTAGCTCATCTCGTGACCGTCTGAGACCAACTCGATCCAACACTGGGAAGAAGCTCTCATCTTGTGGATCAGATGGGGTTCTGCCCAAACGCTCCCGTGCTCCATCTCTGGCCACAGAATCAGAAAGCCGCATGAGCAAATCCAAGTCTGATGGGCAGCTGAGTGACAAAGTTGCCCTTGAGACCAAGGTGAAGGACCTTCTGGGAATGGCCAAGAGCAAAGATGTGGAGATCCTGCAGCTGCGTAGTGAGCTGAGAGACATGCGTGTTCAACTTGGTCTTCCAGAGGAAGAGGAGGAACAGGAGGAGAAGCCCCAGGAGAGGGAGGCTCAGGCAGTGATCACTGCAGCCGACGTGGAGTCCACCCTCCTCCTTCTGCAGGAGCAGAACCAGGCGATTCGTGGGGAGTTAAACCTCCTTAAGAACGAAAACCGCATGCTGAAGGACAGACTTAATGCTCTGGGTTTTTCTCTAGAGCAAAGGCTGGATGGGGTGGACAAGATATTTGGGTATCCTTCACTGAGCCCTGACCCAGCCTCATCAGGGGGTGGAATTGGCCACGTGGATGCAGGTGGGGCTCTAGCATCCTCAATGGCAGGGTCTGCTCCTGGCTCGATGGAGGACCTCCTTACTGGCCGCCAACATAGCGGCTCCATGGACAATCTGGACAGTGAATCCAGTGAGGTCTATCAGGCTGTGACCTCCAGCGACGATGCCTTAGATGCCCCATCAGGCTCCTCTTCCTCCTCCGAGTCCGAAGGCGCGCCAAGCTGCGAACGTTCCCGAAAGGGCAGTAGCGGGAATGCCAGTGAAGTGTCGGTAGCTTGCCTAACCGAGCGCATCCATCAGATGGAGGAGAACCAGCACAGCACAGCCGAGGAGCTGCAGGCTACGCTACAGGAGCTAGCTGACCTGCAACAGATCACGCAGGAGCTGAACGGCGAGAATGAACGGCTGGGCGAGGAGAAGGTCATACTCATGGACTCCCTGTGCCAGCAGAGCGACAAACTGGAACACTGCGGCCGGCAGATTGAGTACTTCCGATCGCTCCTGGACGAACACCACGTGGCCTACACGGTAGACGAGGACATTAAGAGTGGCCGCTACATGGAGCTGGAGCAACGCTACGTGGAGCTGGCTGAGAATGCGCGCTTCGAACGCGAACAGCTACTGGGTGTGCAGCAGCACCTCAGCAACACGCTGAAGATGGCAGAGCAGGACAACGCAGAAGCACAAGGCATGATCCAGGCACTGAAGGAGCGAAACCACCACATGGAGCGCCTGGTGGACTCCGAGCGGCAGGAGCGAGTCGCCATGGCCGCGGCCCTGGAGGAGTACAAGGTGGCGGTGAGCAACGACCAAGCGGAGCTGAGCCGCTGCAGGGCCCACCTAGAACAAGAACGGCAGAAGGTGGCTGAGCTCTACTCGCTTCACAACGCCGGAGACAAAAGCGACATCCGCCAGCTGCTGGAGAGTGTCCGGCTAGACAAAGAAGAGGCTGAGGCCAAAGCTGCCAAGCTGCAGGAGGACCTGGGGCACGCGCGCACTGAGGTCACTCGACTGCAGGACACACTCAGCAAGGTTCGTTACTGGATTTGCCCATCGTTTCTGTTCCATACTCTCTCCTCTGTCCACAACATTGTCCTCTTCTCGTGTGACACTCTCTCCGCCTCACTCAGCTGGACGGGGAGTACCGGGACTTCCAGGGGGAGGTGCAGAAAGAGCTGGCTGAGCAGAAACGTATGCTGGATAAGCAGCGTGGTGACCTGCAGGAGAAGGACACCGAGATCGAGGACATGAAGGAGACCATCTTTGAGCTGGAGGATGAGGTGGAGCAGCATCGTGCTGTCAAACTTCACGACAACCTCATCATAAGCGATCTGGAGAGTGAGTTTAAGTTATTTACCAATAATGGATTGATGGTGACGTGGTGGATAGCATTGGAAGATGAGACTGAGGTGTGGGGTCACCAGTTATGGAGTGTTTGTAAATGAGAAAGAAATGGTGTACATGGAGGACTACAATCTACCTGTGATGAAAGAAGGACTAGGGTGAGCAGTTGCCCTTGGTCTGCTCTCTGTGTAGTGCCCTTGTCTGGCCACTTGGGGGTGCAGTAGACCTAATACACCTGTATCTGCAAAGCAAGGCCATTTACCATTGAGATGTAATCAAGTACACTAGGCTGAGAAGCTATTTATTAGGTAAGGTTTCATTTCAGTCGTCAATAGCTTATCTTGATGCTAAACGCTGATTACCTTCAATGTTCTCAGTTTACATCGCAATTGAATTCCGCAGGAGCAGACCTTCTATTGCCTAATGAATTGTGCTCGATGGCACAGTTCTATCGCTCTCTCATCCTGTTGTTTGTGTGTACTCCTCTCTGCCTCTGTTCACATGGGCCTTTCTTCCGTGGGCCTGTTTCCTCCTCAGGCTCGGTGAAAAAGCTGCAGGACCAAAAGCATGACATGGAGCGGGAGATTAAGATTCTGCACCGGAGGCTGAGGGTGAGTGTGACAGGGTCATCTGAGGACAAGACCCTATTGTTTGCTCTCTTAAGACACAAGGGTCTCTATTCATTTCATAAGGGAGACTGATATTGAGACTGATTTTAGCCAAAATCATAAAATGTGTAATCTGTATAATCTATAACCTTCATAACTAATATTAAAAGGCACATCTTATTCTGATCAGTTTTGTACAGATTATTTCATAAAATTTAATTGCAATAAATATCATAACACAAACAGTTGAAGTAAATTATAAAAAACATGCATTGCAGTAAGAAATTGATGTCTGTTTGTATTATTATTATATTTTGTCTGGTCATGCGTCCGTGTTCAGTGATTTGTGTACATATACACGTTTTCAGGAGGAATCTGCAGAGTGGCGTCAGTTCCAGGCAGATCTGCAGACAGCCGTGGTCATTGCTAATGACATCAAGTCGGAAGCACAGGAGGAGATCGGGGACCTGCGGCGTCGCCTGCACGAGGCTCAGGAGAAGAACGAGAAGCTGAACAAAGACCTGGATGACGTCAAGAACCGCAAGTGTGTGTTTTTCTGTGCGGTTTGTGAAAGTTAGCGTAGTGAACTCTGTGTGGTTATAGAATGTGTGTGTAACAGTGTGTTGGGGGGGCTGCTGTGTGTGTAACAGGCAGGAGGAGGAGCGTGGACGTGTGTATAACTACATGAACGCAGTGGAGAGGGACCTGGCTGCATTGAGGCAGGGCATGGGCCTGAGCCGCCGCTCCTCCACGTCTTCTGAGCCCTCCCCCACCGTCAAAACCCTTATCAAGAGCTTTGACAGCGCCTCACAAGGTACACAAAGAGAATTCAGCTCTGTTTCTGTTTAAAATATCAAGGCTGCAGTACTATCTAGTTGGCGTATAATGGTTCAGCAATGGTTCTCTCTTTTATTTTCTCTGAGAGTATGACGTTAATTAAACCTCTGGATGTAAGACAGTCAAAAATGTTCTCATTTATTGTGTACTTGCTAAAACCATTCGCGTGTGAAATTGGTTTGGATGCAAAAATGTTTTTTAAATTCAATCCCTAATGTTTGTTGTGTGCCCTTCTTCTGTTTTAAAATGTATTACTATTACAGGAACTATGCCCAAGTCCCTTGTACTAAAGGCTGAGCTTCTTTATATTCATGGAAATACTATATAGCAAAGTGTCCACCAATATAACATTGTTTTATTTATTTATTTGTTTGTTTGTTTGTTTGTTTGTTTATTGTTGAAAACAATAAAGCCATGTATATGACCTTGGTAGCCTGTCTTTATCAATTAAGTAAATGCAGTTTTCTCATAAACAGATGCTTAAAGAGTTATCATTTGCCCTGTAGGTCCCGTGGTCAGTGCTGCTGCCGCTGCTGCTGCTGCTGTTGCTGCTGTAGCTGCTACCACAGCAACTGCTGCAACGTCTACCACACTACCCCGCACTCCGCTGAGTCCCAGCCCAATGAAGACCCCTCCTGCTGCTGCGGTTTCACCCATACAGGTAACACACACTCACGTGTGCACAGCAGCCCTTGCTCTTCACCAGCCCCAGACTGGAGATGATTGGTCCCTGTACGCTGCCCTTTTTTTAAACACTACACCTGTTTTCTTGGACAAATCATCACCAACCCTGCACTGACACCAATTGCAGGCTCATTCTACCTTCTCTGTATCACTCCTTTCCAAGGTTTTTTCCTTTCTTTTTTCCCCTTCTTAGAGTTTTTCCATGCGTGCAGAAGGGTCAAGTGTGGGGGGTGTCAACTGTAGGGTCTGTCAAAGCCTAGTGAGACACACTGTATGTCATTATGGGCTATATAAGAAATAACTGTTGTTGTTGCTGTATACATTTACTGTTCACTAATGAATCAAAGACCACCATAGTGCTGGCCAGGATTTTTTTTATATTTGGAAACACTTCCTGTGCACAGAATTTTCCTCCTGTGATTCAGTACTAAAGAGATAATTCTGCTTCCTGTTCCTGTGACACGGTTAGTAGCGGTAGTTCTGATATTATGATGAAAACATCCGCTATATATTTAAATATTTACTTACTTACTTTCATCCAGCAGGGCAGCCTTACTTCACCCCGCATTGCTTACAATGCTGCGCTTTCACCTCCCATCATGCACACTACAGCCTCGTGCTAGATATTAACTGAAGCTGGCTCTTCGAGCCACTGCTGAAGCAAGCCCGGAGGTGGTTTAAACACAAGAAGTGCACTTTTGTGCTTTTACTATCAGCATATAATAACAAACATTGATTTTAAACAAGTATTCAAATCTTTAGTGTTGACTTTCCCCACACTGAAACACATTCCTCTCAAATTAATGACAGATAACATTGTTTATAACAAATTACAAAAATGTCACGATGGCACAGCAGGGCAAGTTAAAAGTGCATGCAAACGGTCGACTACAACGAAAGGATTTTTAACAACAACAAAAAAAAAAACAGCACGTAGAGAGACCGGGAACAACCAATGACCCGACGAGGACATGGCACAGCAGGCATACATTTATACACAGAAACACAGATGTACACAATCAGAACATCTGGATTACATCATCTACAACAAGTCAGATCATGACGAAGAATGGTTCATGCTTAAATATAATATTCAACAATGTGCTGTTAGTTTGAATCGGGAACTGTCATGGTGCCACTGAGCAAAAAAGTAGTGTCCCCACACACTGCTCCCCAGGCACTTTTCATGGCTGCCCACTGTTCACTAAGGGTGATTGGTTAAAAGCAGAGGACTCGTTTTGTTGTGTGCACCATGTGCTGTGCTGCAGTGTATCACACTACGATAAAAGATTAACATAATTCACTAGAACAAAATCATCAAATAATTATTCAGAAGAACAAAATCATTAACCCAATAAACAATTTTGAGTTTTTTAATCATCTTTTTAATTATCTCAGTCAGTTAACACTATATTATTACATAGTGAACACTGGTGCTTCCACAATTTTTTTTATTACAAAAAATGTGTCTATTGTGTTCTTACATTTATATGTTATGTGTTATTACTAAAAAACGTGTCTCAGAGACTGAAGACTGCACCTCTGCTGTCCTTACCTCCAAGGCAAACACAGCCTTCTCAGAGGCTCACATTGTACATAAATGTCTTTCTGAACAAGCCATGACAGGTTGATGGTAGACAAGGAACGTCTCCCTGACTTATGAATGAATGGTCCAGCTTGAGAATATCTATTTTCCTCCCTGCCAGATCGGGTGCACCACTTTATTTCATCTGACAGTCTCCGGGCTTAAATGGATTTTGCTTCGAACTGTGCGTCCTTGAAACTCCCTTTCTGTCAGAGGACTTCTAGGGCCCTGAGTGCTGCCCATTGCTTTGGCTCTGTTAACATGATGACCGTCCTCTTCTCTTTTCCAGAGGCACTCCATCGCAGGCTCCATGGCTGCAGCCAAACCCCTGTCCTCTCTCACTGACAAGAGACCCAGTTATGCAGATATCAGCATGCCAGGTGAGTCTGCATACTGATGCCCACCAACCACCAACACTGCCAGTGAACGAGTTCCACTAAATAAAATCATCATTTCATGGATAGGGTGGGATGATTTTTCATAATTTTTCAAATTGTAGTCAAAATTCTTCAAAACTGGTTTTTACTTGGCTTTCATGAATGTCAGAAGTTTTATTCATTATAGAGGTGCATCAGTACTACCAGGGGTCTGAACACTCTCATGCCTCTCCTAGCTGAGCACCTCCTGCGTGCCGCCCCTGGGGGTCGTCCTGCCTCAGCACTACAAAGAGTCTCAAGCATGGACTCAGCAAAAGCTATTTCAGGTGAGCCTCAAACGTCCCAGATTTGCACTTTAATACATGATCTGATCTGATCTTTTTTTAATGTATGTTTGAATTATATATGTATTTCAGTCTCCCGCAGGGCCAATGAGGAAGTAAAGAGGGATATCTCGGCCACCGACAGCGGGCCTGCCTCCACTCTCATGACCATGGGCTCAACAGCATCATCCCTGTCTCTGTCCTCATCTTCCCCCACGGCATCAGTCACCCCCACTGCACGCAGCCGGCTCCGGTACCTACCCCCTTCCCAACTCTCTATAGACCACGGTACTTCCCTACCTACCTAATGACACGACAGTTGTTCTATATTCCCCTGTATAGAGAGGAGCGGAAGGACCCGCTGTCAGCATTGGCACGAGAATATGGGGGCTCCAAGAGGAACGCGCTCCTGAGGTGGTGCCAGAAGAAGACAGAAGGTTATCAGGTGAGTGCTACATGTGAATATTGGTTGCAGGGTATGTTTTTGTACAGATTAGGGGTAGCAGTGGTTCAGCAAGCCCACAGTTTGTTTGTATTATGTTCACATACCTGTTCATATTCTTTGCATTCTGAAATACTTTAAAAGCCGCATTCTTGGAGTCGACATTGGGGTGGACAAAATATTTTATGATGTTCTGATGGAGGACATATTTCAGCATCACATTTATGGCATTTAGCAACGCCATTATCCAGAGCAACTTACAATCAGTGGTTACAGGGACAGTCCCCCTGGACTGTCCCTCAGGGTTAAGTGTCTTACTCACACAATTAGGACACAATGATAGTAAGGGGAGTTTGAACGTGCGACTTTATGGTCTTCTGGCTTATAGGCGAGGGTGTTACCCACTAGGATACTACCGCGATACTACCGCTACCACTCCTCAATTTAAATTGTGCCGTTTTAAAGTGTTTGTTCATAGCTTTTATATAATAGAACCATTGTAACAAATGGTGGTTTTTATTTAACTCTTGAACAAAGTTTATTTACAGGAAAAGCTCTCTTTTTATGACCTCTCTGTGTGCAAAAGTGTTGGTTAATGCAGTGTTTACTACACCTGCTTTTTTATTGTTTTATTGTCATGGCACCATTAAAGTATTAAAGCCAGGATTTCTCTGATAACCCTGATCCATCCTGAAGGGCAATTACCGGTATTTACATGTTTGGATATTTATATTTTTATATTGAGTGGCCAGCTCATTTCAGGGTATTAATTTCATTGTTGTGCTCTAGTTTAAGGCCCAGCATTCTTGGCAGATTCATGAAGCCATTTACGTCTGTCAGGAAGCTAGCATATATCTTATTTTTTTACAGAATGTGACTGGCAAGGAGGGTTTTAATTGTCCTCTAACCTCACTATGAAACTTGAAACTGTAACTCCAGTTACAGTTTACATTTCAGTTTTATATCATGTAAATCATTGTCATCGCATCTTTGATGTAACTCTGTTAAGTTAATCCCATTTTCTTCTGTTTAGCTCTTTCTTTCAGTTTTCACAATCTTGTGTTTATAAGGGTCTAAACCTGTTTTGTTGGCACCGTAGGGAAACATCCAGTTCTATCATCCAGCATACCTCTCAGTATTGGTTAAAATTCTGCGTTAGAGACAGGAACAGTTTCAACCATTCTGCGTTACCCTGTCACATAATTCTACCTTCTAGAACATCGACATCACCAACTTCAGCAGCAGCTGGAACGATGGGCTGGCTTTCTGCGCGGTCCTCCACACCTACCTGCCTGCACACATTCCCTACCAGGAGCTCAACAGCCAAGACAAGGCAAGTGAAATGGGATTGAATGTTACGCAACATGTCTTAAGTGAACTTTGAAACACTTTGCAGATGATCTCATAAACAGATCGAGAGCTGAATGCACTATGTCAGTCATGATCCGCAGTTCGGACCGGAGTTTCATGTTGGTCCTGTGTTATTAGTGAAAGTGAAGTGATTGTCATTGTGAAACACTGCAGCACAGCACACAGTGCACAAAATGAAATGTGTCATCTGTGTCCTCTGCTTTTAACCCATAGTGTTTAACTATGATAGGCGTGTGGGAACGGTGCTTTTTTGCTCAGTGGCACCTTGGCAGATCGGGATTCGAACCGTAAACTTTCTGATTACGGGGCCGCTTCCTTAACCAAGGAAAAAAATGGTGAGACATGGCGAGGAAGAAGGATGCCCACACACACACATGAACAGGGCAGCTTTATACAAGCAAACACGGGTGAAAACAATCAGGAAACAAAATAGCACAGGACGAACATGAAACTCCAGTCCGAACTATGGATCCGGAGTAGCCCCTGCCAGACTGGATCATGAAAAATGTCAGTATTGTGCTGTTGCATGATAGTGAGCCACTGATTCTGAAATTGTGTTTGATCGATGGCTTTTCATGTCTTCTTATTTTATATACTTGTTTTATTCTGTTATGTGTAGAGGCGGAATTTTTCCCTGGCTTTCCAAGCTGCAGAAAGTGTGGGCATCAAATCCACTTTGGTAAGAATCCCTTGCCCTTCAGTTAGTTTATGTGGTGACTTTAATTAGACTGGTGTGCACAACCAAAAGCTTGTTATCTACATTATCACTGCATTTATATTGTATGATAATATACTTAGTTTATGCTGCAGCGGTAAAACATCCATCAAGGTCAGGAAGAAATGATGTGGAAATGCATATTTCGCCCAGCTGCATGCATACCTAGCTGCAGAGAATGCATTAATCATTTAAAGGGGAAGTTTCTGCTTTTTTTACTCCCATCCTGGGCGGAGCGAGAAAAAAACTGGAAACCCTGAGAACAACTTTATCGTTTAATGTGCCCTGAATGGGGTTTTTGTTCTCAGTCGCCACTATTTATATCCAATGCAACAATATGCAGCATTCCATTACTTAATGCCAGAACAGAAGTACCTTTGGTACTTCTAACTTTGAGCTCATGTTTACAGAGTGGCTATTCAAGCAACTGGCCAATGCTTTAAAGCCCATGTGAAGGAAATTCAGAGATTGATCTCTAAACACCTACAAATTAGAAAATGAAAAGCTGAAAAGGACTGTAAACTGCGTAGTACTTTGGTGTAAACAGTTTTTCATGATTTTTTGCATTTCAGGGTCATGCTAGGTTATTACTGAGAGGAACATGGTTGATCATCAGGTTGTTTTTCTGTGGTCAGATTCTGTGCTCTCATTGGTCAGGTCATATTTCTGACCTTTTATGTTCTCATGTCTGAAACCCTCATACAGGACATCAATGAGATGGTTCACACCGAGAGGCCGGACTGGCAGAGTGTCATGACCTATGTTACAGCCATCTACAAGTACTTTGAGACCTGAGCTCATCCTCGTGGGAAAAAAAGGACAATCCTGAGCTCACCGCGCCTTTCAAAACACCCCACCATTTGACTAAGCTCAGTATACTTTTAAATCCATTTTCATCATCATTCTTCAACCTGGCATGGTTTTATTGGTGGTGTGGTCACAATTTAGCTGGTCCCTGCACCACCACAGCACCAACACTGCAATTTCCCAAGAACAGCAACACTAACCTTTGTGCCTTTCTCCCTGCACTAAATCTCTGCTTTACAATGAAAGCTTGAGCCAAACAGTTGTGAATGTAAATAGAGATGGGAACGAGGTACATCTCTACATTGCTTTTGTGCCATGCCATCATGCAGTCATGGGTGGCTATGTAGATGCCTGATCCAGTGCCTGATTGAAACACAATGCGCATGAAAATCACATTTAAAGACAATAACGATCCTAATGAACCATGTTTATTGGGCTGGAAAGGATTCTCCAAGGCACTTGGGTATGCATCCAGTTATTGACAAGTTACCTATTAAGCATGCATCAATACCTTTTTTAAGCCTATTATAAGCTTTATTGCGACCCGTTGGACCAGCTGGCAGTGCCACTTTACCGGGGCCTGCTTTACTGGACAGGTCGAGCAAACAGGATGAAGTGGCCGTTGTTGTGAAACCGAGGTCCTGACATTCACTTGGATTTACTTGGTAAGCAGCTAGTCGCATTAAGGCGGCCGCATGATCCTTGCTGGTGTGGTATAAAAATTCCACAGGAATCAACCACTCGCCCCCTCATGCTGGCGCCAGTTCGTAATCTGCACACTATAGAAGTAACGTTGCAGGTCCAGTGACGAACCCTCGTTCCGTAGCGAGCATTTAGCTCCTGTTGTCTCGCATACCAAATAAGAGTATAAAAAACAGCGTAGCTTCGCACCGAGCTGTATTGTCACGTATGTCATGTAGCATTATTATAGGGTTTAGTGAAGCACATATAGTCTGCGGCAGTCATTTCTTTTTGGTTGGTATGTTTTTGTTGAAGCACAAAAACTGGGATTAACGAGATTTGAAGGACTGCCTCCAATCTTGACTACATTCCAATGCCTTATTCATCAAAGTCCACCAAAACCTTTGGACAATCTCAGCGCCGGTGGCTGACAGTGAGAGGGAATTTTAAATGGCAAATATCCGATTTACGTCAGATTTATTGAATGAACCTTTCCTTACTTTGAAACCATGCATGCAACCATCTACAACAACAAATGACAGATTTGTTTATGTACTATATTACCACAGTCATATTTAGTTTATGCTTTAAAATTTCATATGTTTAAGAGGCCATGTCATTTTGTGAAACTGAAAACAACAACCTGCATGTTAAAGGAAAAGTTGTGCAGGTGAGGAAAAAATATTATCCGGTTGTGATTTGTCTATTGTGGTTTTATGGTTTAGTTGTTATAACCTGTAAAAATATGCACTGGGAGGTGTGACTTCAGTAAGAACCAAAATGCACATTTCAGCCGCCTGATGTGACAAGATGTCACAGACTTCAGTGGACCAAACTGTGTTGCAGAGCTCAGTGGTTTTGGGTGCACAATGTGAATAAAAGCCACTCTCAGAGGTACCTGCACCTCAGTGCTTTACAAATGACACTTAGTGGAACACTTGCACAGTGTGTTTGCAAGGTAATAGTTACACATTACACATTGTTTGTTGCAATTTATGTTTCATGTCTGATCACTTTCATGTCTGAGACGCCTTCCCACCATCAAGCCTTTAATATTTATAAAAGTAATAATACATTTGAGTGTAAATGTTGGAAATATTTGGAAGTGGAGTGTTCCGAACAAAACTGAACGCTGTGCCGTCATGGCAAGTTGTGTTGTGTTGATTATGCATATTATGATTTTTTGTTTTGTTTTTCTGCTAGATATGTAATGTGGATGCCTTCAGTCTGAGAAGGGTTCCAACACTGTCAGACATGAAACATGAAGCTACACTACCAGTCCTCAAACTCAGAATGTCTTGACTGTGGCTTGAATGGTGTTTTCAATGCAGATCTGTTCACTGATGTTTGAATGTTACAGTTGTTTACTGGTACATTTTATGTCATTTTTCCTTTATTTTGCCAATCTGTCTGGAATAGACGTACAATTCAATTCACAGTGAATGTAAAAGGAAGCTTGAAATTTCTGTGTAATTTCCAGTTTGAATGTTTATTGCTTTCACCTGCTTGCATATTTATCACAATGCTGTCTGCCTTTTTTAAGCAAACTGAGTCATGTATTATTTTATATTGTTGTGTTGAGTTGAAATGGTAAAATATCAGTTTTTAAATCCGCATTGATGGTTCTTTGCAAGTGTGAAAGAGTAGCCTGTTAATGGTTCTGGAACCAGAGAAGTAATTATTCTGTTTTGAATAATTAGCAATGATTTTAGAGTGTGTGACTGTATTTATATTTAGTATTATTAAATAACTACACCACCAAATGGGTTTGTAATTATTTCTTGGGTTTAAATCATCGTTTAATGTTTAAGGTCTGTATAGACCTAATGGCAAATTTGTACATTTCTTAGTTCTAGGTTAATTATAGTTTTAAATATGTTTACATATTTAATTCAGTTTATATATTTTTTTAAAAAGGCAGAACGTTACATTTGAGGTGAATTACGTGTCATTCATTATGAAAACTTTATTTAAATTTTTTATTTTTATGTTTTATTGTAATTACATCTTAAATCAATTACCGATGGGAATTCCATCGGGGTCCGGCGAGGAAACATCACAGCTCAGCCGCCTTGACCGTGTCATGTGGTCCCGCCGCGGCCGCTCATTGGCCTGCTCGTCGGACGCTGGGGAGGGCCGGGAGCGCGCCTGCGTGCGCGCGCGGCGGGACTGAAAGCGCGCGGCTGTCGCGGGAACGTGCACATCTCAGCTCGGCATCGGTCGTAGCATCACGAGTTCTCAAAACTTTCATATTTAATATATATACATATTTTATTTTATTTTGCCAGTTTTTCGTTTTACAAAAACTTTTCTTTTTGCACTAAGAAAAAAGAATTATTTTTAACCATGCAAGGTAAGTTAAGCATTTCTGTTATTACGTCTGCATTTTGAAATATGAATATTTGTAAGAAGATATAATTAGGCTGACTTCCGGCATGCAAGTACGTGTTGTAATTTGAAAAATTCCGAAACTCATCAGGAGCTCATTAAAACCCTACTTGAATTACGCAGGAAGTTTTATATTAAATAAACTGTCTAATCGTGATCCTAATCACCCTTCGTCGTGACTGAGACTAATTAATTGTGGTAACAGTTTGCAAATGTTACGTGATTTCGGTCACGTGGCCTCCTTACCCGGCACATTAACCTTTGCGGATAAATTATTCTTGGAAATTGCACCCCCCCCTCTCCAAAAAAAAAAAAAAAAGGTGGCCCATGCCTCCAGGTTGAATTTTAATAAGCTGTGAAATTGCTGAGAAGACTCACCTGAGTTCTAACCTCGCCCTTGCCTTGACATTGTGCAGTTAATCACATGCACAGGCTGGGGTCAAGAACCAACAACAAAAAACCTGATCACTGTTGGCTTTGCTGTAATTCTCCTGTTTTCCACTCCATTAGACCATCCACCACCCCCCCACCCTTCCTTCTCAGCTCCATTACCTGTGTGGCTTGTAGATTTGCCAAAATGTTTACTACTGGCACTGGGCTATTTTAAGACGCCCATAAAAGCAGCGGATTCTTTGTGGGGTTTTGCCTCCAGAAACCGATGTGTTTTTCTGCCATTCAATGTGTGCGCTGAAGACCGGGGAACATTAAGCCGGCAATAAAACTATCAGTCTCCTGGACAGCTGAGAGGCAGCTGTTGGGTCCCTGACCACCACAGACGCTTTTTTTTTTTTTTTAAGCCGAAGGTCTCCGGTCTTCTTATTAATCTTGTGGGGATATTCAGAATATGGATACAACCACATGAACCTGGTGATTTAATGGGCTGACTTTCTTTCAGTCAATCATGCCAGCTGCATAGGTGCAATCCCATTTTACAAATCTACAAATGGCATTGCACCTATGCATCTGTATGATTTGCTGCCACGGGTGAGTATATCTCATCAGTATATCTCATGATCAAGCAGTTACACAAAGCATGTCTGATGAACTGGATAAGCAAATGAATAGCAATTAAAGAGCATTTTTCATGCAAGCCTGAGAGCCAAGACAATGTGGCAAACTGTTAATTAGTTAAGTGTGATTCATGAGAAATTAATCTTTCTCAAATTAATTCGTATTAGGATTGTGTTAGGGCTGTAGGCATGGATTAGCCTAAGTGCACATCTTCTTGCATCCTGTAAGCGCTGCATCCTTTTCCTGTGACCCATTTTCACACCTGCTGGCGACACCTGCCCTGTGTGTTTGGCCAGCATGAGTGCTTCGGGCCATTGTGGCAAAGAATCACTTCTTTTGCATTTTCTGGTGTAGAACAGTTCAAAAGGGAGCATTAAATACAGTGAAGTGATTGTCATTGTGAAACACTGCAGCACAGCACACGGTGACACAACAAAATGTGTCCTCTGCTTTTAACCATCACCCTTATTGAGCAGAGGGCAGCCATGACAGGCGCCCAGGGAGCAGTGGGCAAGAAAGGGACCCGGGGAGCAGTGTGTGGGGACGGTGCTTTGCTCAGTGGTGGTTCTGATTCGAACCGGCAACCTTCTGATTGCGGTTCCGTTTCCCTACCCATTTGGCCACCACTTAGGTGAAGAATCAGAAGTTCTAAATATAAAAAGAATTCACTCTACATGAGATTTACATTTAGATCAGTGGCCTGCTTAACATTCAATGAATAAGAAGGTTGCAATGCGCAAAAATGAAACATATTTGAGGGCAGACTCCGTTTGTTTGACTGCAGCTGCTTTCACCCGAAACTCTGAAGATCCTTAGGGATCATCTCCACTTGCACTATGGGAATTCATCTGAAGAAGAGGCATTTTAAGCAGCGCCATTTGAAATGCCTCCCCCACAAAGAAATGCTTGGAAATTCAGCACACATTTCTTAAATGCCGTCAGAGCGAAGGACGGAACAACTGAACAACGCACTTTCCTGCTTTTGTGTGTGAATCGTTCACAGTATACAAACAAGTAATCTTCTACCGGGCAGTCAGGGTTGAAAATTCCTTTTCTGGAAAGGCTCAACGTTCCACCTTCCTTATCAGCTGCTAAGCATTGAGAATTTCAGGCGGTCCCAGCGGGGACACAGTAGGTGGTGTTCACTGCAGAATTCCTGAATTGCCACGGTATTCTTCCATTAGACATGACTGAGTCGATAATGGGACTTGAGGTTTTTGTCAATAACTCCCGCTCATTGGTCAATAATCATCATTTTTTTTGTTGTATGTATTTCAGGGAAACGCGGTGGCAGTTGCTCAGCATCTCTAAGTGCTTCATCAATCATTCATTCCCATTGAAGAAGAAATTCCATAATTGGCAGATAAGATAGGGTGTGTTTTTTTGTTTAGCCTGACTCAGGTCTGTTCTTTGTCACTTTTTATCTACAGGAGTCACCTATGTGATAACTTTCTGTCACTGCGCCGGCCTTCTGGATTCTCTGGAATAGAGCGTGAAACGGAATTGTGGGAGAAGTAAGATATCCGGAATGAGGATGAGGAAGTTGAGACACAATACCAGTGATGTTGGACGTGGATGACTATAGTTTTCCATGAGATAAATGAAAGCAAAAGCCTGATGATTCTTTTTTTAAACGTGCCCGTACATTATCTGGAGGTTGTCAGATCATCACTGGAAGCACAGATGCCCTGAACATCTCAAATTAATGTGACTCTCCATCCTCCTTCACTTCTTAGTCAAGGAATTTATTTGTGTCCTGGTGTCACAAACTCATCTCCAGATCAACCTTCCGGTGTGTTTGGAGCACTTGGGGCTACCCAGTGCCCAGCAGGGCGAGGCAACCTCTGCTCAGCCGAAGCAATGGACGTTGAGGCAAGGTGTCATGCCTCCTCCCCCGTGGCCACACCATGTCGAGTGATGTCCTCTACATCGTGCTGGAGCTGCTGATCGCTTTGCTCTCCATTCTGGGTAACGTGCTGGTCTGCTGGGCGGTGGGCCTCAACAGCAACCTGCAGAGCATCACCAACTTCTTTGTGGTGTCTTTGGCTGTGGCGGACATCGCTGTGGGAGTACTGGCCATTCCCTTCTCCATTCTGATAAGTACGGGCTTCTGCGCCAACTTCTACGGGTGCCTGTTCATCGCCTGCTTCGTGCTGGTGCTCACTCAGAGCTCAATCTTCAGCCTGCTGGCTATCGCCATTGACCGCTACATCGCCATCAAGATCCCACTGAGGTGAGTCACGTGTAGACAAGGGCATTAACGACTTCGGACTTTTCAAATTGATTTATTCATCATGCACAATTCCAGCGGTCAATTTTGCATTTTAGATCCCCATCTCTAGCTGTCCTTCAAACCTCCCCTCAAAAAAAAAAAATTACACACACACACACACACACACATATATATATATATATATTTATTTTAAGAAAGTAGAATATAAACATGTTTTCAGTTATTTCACCTTTTTTTGTTAAGTACATAACTCCACATGTGTTCATTCATAGTTTTGATGCCTTCAGTGAGAATCTACCAACGTAAATGGTCATGAAAATAAAGAAAACACATTGAATGAGAAGGTGTGTCCAAACTTTTGGCCTGTACTGTATATGTGTGTATTACAGTATTAAAGTTTTAATATCTATAATATATTTTTTAACATTAAATCAATATTACTGTATTACACACACTTCATGTCATTTGCAAAAAAAAAAAGACATGACTTGTCGACTTCTCTCAGGGGTCATCGACAAACCGGCTTTTCTGTTAGTGTAGAAGTTGTTGGAATATGACCAATTTTAACCATTGTAGGTCACTGGTTAGTGGAGCAAACTTTTTCCCAAATTATGATTGTGTTTGGCAAAGTGCAGATGTCTCAATGTCTGACAATATTTCACAAAATGTCATACAATTGTGGTCTGCATATACCATGTAATAGAGGTGCTGTCATTACTGACCCTGATATATTGTATTTACCTTTTTAAATAACGTACTTATTTAAAAAGTACTTACCATTCCACGGATGTAAACCTTGACGTTAGATGGTAGGAGCTATTGATGTATTATATACTGTACAGGCCAAAAGTTTGGACACACCTTCTCATTCAATGTGTTTTCTTTATTTTCATGACCATTTACATTGGTAGATTCTCACTGAAGGCAACAAAAATATGAATGAACACATGTGGAGTTATGTACTTAACAAAAAAGGTGAAATAACTGAAAACATGTTTTATAATCTAGTTTCTTCTAAATAGCCGCCCTTTGCTCTGATTAATGCTTTGCACACTCTTGGCATTCTCTCGATGAGCTTCAAGGGGTCGTCAACTGAAATGCTTTTCCAACAGTCTTGAAGGAGTTCCCAGAGGTGTTTAGCACTTGTTGGGGTCCAGCTCACCCCAAACCATCTCGATTGGGTTCAGGTCTGGTGACTGTGGAGGCCAGGGTCTCTACTTTTTGTTTAGTACATAACTCCACATGTGTTCATTCATAGTTTTGATGCCTTCAGTGAGAATCTACCAACGTAAATGGTCATGAAAATAAAGAAAACACATTGAATGGTGGTAGTAGGGGGTGGTAGTAGCCTAGTGGTTAAGACGCTCGCCTGAGAACCAGAAGACCCAGGTTCAAATCCCGCTTACTACCATTGTGTCCCTGAGCAAGACACTTAACCCTAAGTTGCTCCAGGGAGACTGTCCCTGTAACTACTGATTGTAAGCCGGTCTGGATAAGGGCGTCTGATAAATGCTGTAAATGTAAATGTACATGAATGAGAAGGTGTGTCCAAACACTGCCATGTGTTTTATATTTGTTAGGGAGTCTTAGAACATCAGGTTTGCAGGAACAGCAAAGTCATCTGTTATGGACTGTCTCCTAGAATACATCTCCACTTTAAAGAGAAAATAATGAATTCAAGCTATTCCTGAATAAACGTCTAGTCCTATAAGTGAATGGGAAGATCTTGCCTTGATAGTAATTCCCAAGAGGTCAACTCACCCAGGAACGTTCAGGCTAATGGTTATGACATGCGACGTACCCATGAGACATCCCGTTCTGTTTTTAAGATTTTCCAGTTCTTCAAGCCCACTATGTCATCATTTATTCATTGAACATTTAGTTTTCTTTCCCTTTTTCAATTAATCATGAAGCTGTGCTCAGTCCACCATCTCCACCCACCCATCTTCTGAGTGCCGTTTAGCTCCGCGCTCTGTATCATGAGCTCGCACGCACGTTGTAATGTGACACAAAACAACACATCAGATTCTTACTCCCAGCTCATTTGATTGCCTAAAGCGGAGCGGCAGAATGTGTGAAACGCCGGAGAGCGCGATTGTACGCCCCGTCTGCATGACTGTCTGCCTGTCCCTGAGGCCTGAGGCTGTTTTCTCAGTCTTTCCTCTCTGAACTTTAACATCTCGAGAATGTGACAGAAGCAGGCCAAGGAACTCAGCTGTGCTCCCACACTGACAAAAAGGCCCTCTGAAAATAGATCCTTCCTCGAGCCGCTGACATTTTCATATAGCGTTTCTTAATTTTATTATCCCAACGAGAGCAATTCGCCACAGGATTTGCCGAATAAATTACAAGTTTGTTGGTGTTTTTTTTTTTTTTTTTTGGTAAAAAAGGAAGACATTTGACTTCCTGGCTTGATAGAATTTTCTCAGTCCTGTTTGTTTTTGCAGCCTGTGATAAATCTACTCCCGTCCTCGCGGCTGCGCCCTCGCAAGCTGTTTCCAGTCTCGGTGTGTGCTTTGGCATAATTAAAGTGGGTGATAGATGAGAGCCGAGTTTGGGAAGCGAGCTGAGTTCCTCTCGTCTCTCTCTCCTCAGGTATAACAGCCTGGTGACCGGACAGCGAGCCAAAGGGATCATTGCCTTCTGCTGGGTGCTGTCTGTGATCATTGGCCTGACCCCCATGCTGGGCTGGCACAGGTCAGCACGCAGGGCCCACGCGAACTCCAGCTGTCCCCAAGGCATGATGAAGTGCTTGTTCGAGGAGGTGGTGGTGATGGACTACATGGTGTATTTTAACTTTTTCGGCTGTGTCCTGGTGCCATTGCTGCTCATGCTGGCAATCTACTTGTGCATCTTCATGGCGGCGCGCTACCAACTCAAGTGCATCGAGCTCAAGGCCGTGCCAGGAGACCTGAGGTGTCGCTCCACCGTGCAGAAGGAGGTCCATGCGGCCAAATCGCTGGCCATCATCGTGGGACTGTTCGCAATCTGCTGGCTACCACTGCACATCATCAACTGCTTCACCCTCTTCTGCCCCGAGTGTGCCCGCCCTCCGTCCTGGATCATGTACAATCGCCATCATCCTTTCCATGCCAACTCGGTGGTGAACCCTTTCATATATGCGTACCGCATCCGCGAGTTCCGCAGCACTTTCCACAAGATCGTTCGCACACATATCCTGGGCCACCGGGACCCGTTGCCCACCAGCGGCAGCAACCGCACCTCAGTCCGCACCAGCGTGGCCGATTCCTGGAGCCTGAAGGTCAACGGGCTTTCACGGGACCTCTACGCTGAGTGCAGCAGCACCACCAGCAGCTGCGAGAGCTCAGAGCCCTGCCACAGCCACCGACCTACTGGGGACGGCTGCCGGGGGGACGCCGGGCCGTGTCCTGCGGCTTCGGTCCCTCACAGGCCGAGAGCTGGCGCCCTGCCGGAGTCTCCCCTGGCCGGACAGTGTCTCCAGCTCTCCCCCGACGTGCAGGACGGCGGGGATCTCAGGTCCTCCATGCAAGCAAATTCCCAACCACACACACTGTCCGCTCACTGCCCAGAACTCGCCAAAGTTTCCTAATAGACCTGAGAGCTTCACTAGTCACGTAGCTTCTGTGAGTGGAAACAAGAACACTGTGCATACTGAAGCCTACTGCTGCTTTCTTTGTCCGGGATTATTCCAGCGTTAGTCTTGTCCCTCTAAGGAACTGTACAAAGCAAGGTCCCTAAACCACTAGAGACATTTCAGCACAGCCCATCCCCCCCTGGACCCTGGTAATTGTCTTCAGTCAATTTTTGTATATCTGCATAGTGACCTTTTTTTGTTGTTTGGTATGTGTAACTTGATATATTATATTTTTTTCTAGTTTGGTGATTTGCACCTGGTTAGACTGCAACATTTGTTTTATATCTCTCTATTTGTCCTTAATTACATGACACTCGTTTCCTAAGATGCACATGTTGTCAGATGCTTTTATCGTATATCAATACATCCATTTTAATTGATGGCACCTAACTAAATGCCTGGTTTAAAGACACTTAAAATTAATTGCTTTTCAAAACAGTGGTGCGTGTGTTGGTGGTACGGTTTTCACAGTTGCATTCAGATCTGTCGATCTTCTCCATCCTTAAAAGTCAAGTTAAAAAAAAAACTGCACTCTGTATCAGTTTATGAATAAAATTCATAAATGGCCCAGTGATGAATCGTGTAGGTCCGGAGGAAGTGTTACCCATAGCTAAAGGACGCCACAGTTTACAGTGAGCTCTGTCTGTGGCCCTCATCCAAAAATGGTTGGAGTTTCTGCCCTGAGGGACACTTCCTCTCCAGGGTTTATGTCCACAATCACACGCTTTAGGGTCCTATGGACTTTTGGCCTCCTTTTCCCAGCCTTTCCCAAACCCCCAGAAGATTCCAGGTTACAGTGTACTGCATCTAGTCCCCATGGGCAAAGCGCGTGCATTAGTGAGTCAGGTTTTTATTTATTTATTCCTCTCGAGTAATCTGTTAATCCGGAAGCCCAGGGTCCCAAATATTTAACTAAAGAGCCTTATTCAGAGCCTATGAGATTACAGAGCTATAGTCCACATTCGTTTGTCACAAATAAAGCTTAAGATTTTATTGAATGTTAGCCAAAGCAGTATTTGTTTGTCTCGTTTTCCTGACAACAGTTTTAGTGCCTAATTCTGAATGTTTATTGCAATTACCGTTGGTTTTGTTGATATTAGGTTATGCTGTGATTAATGGGGATGGAAATTGCTCTCAATTTTATCTGAGAATGCAGGCCATTAAATGGCTAATGATATTCACAGAACATAAATAGATATTAATCCATTAAGGATTTTAACTGCCAACAAAAGCTAATTATATCTCAGCACAAATGATAGTTAACAGAACACGAGCCCGTGTCCCATGACAATCACAGCAATGCTTACAATGACGCAGATGCCACGGGGAACACACTCTCTCCCGGTTATGATTCTGCTGACCTGAAATGATCTTTTCATATCAGTTAAAGGTCATCATCAAAGGTCATCATCAACTGACCATATGTGTGTAAAACCCTGCATCATGAGAGCATAACACAGTCCAGTCAAGTGTAAAATGGGCAGAATATTCAGATCCTCCCGCACGTTTATGTCAAAATCATCAAAAAACAACCAATAAGAACACAAACAACACTGCGCTACTGAAATGGTTCAAATCTTTCCAAACATGAAGGATAGTGCATTTACATTTCCAGCATTTATCAGGCGCCGTTATCCAGAGCGTCACGGGGACAGCCCCCCCCAGGAGACGCTCAGGGTTGAGTGTCTTGCTCAGGGACACAATGGCAGTAAGTGGGGTTTGAGCCTGTGACTTTGGTGTCTTCTGCTTCACAGGCCAGTAGTGTGTTAGCCAGTAGGCTACTACTATTCTACCACCTTGCCTATGTCATTAATAGCCAAGGACAGGGGGAAAGGTTTTTTTTTTTTTTTTTTTATCCATCCTGATATTTAATACCATAAGTTTAGCATAAGAAGTAGCGATAATTCACGCTGTTACATTGCAGCCTGCTGCATGTCATCATTATGTCACCTCAGCTCAGACTATGACTTGTGTCACTCTGCTCTGTGAAATATGGCTAAATGTCAGTTAGCTTGTTGTATTTTTGTGAGCCACAGTTTCTCAAAAAAAAAACAAGCTATTAGCGTTAGCAATGAGCCAAGAGAAATACTGAAGCAAATTCAGCTTCTGTGTTTCTCATTTAACCAACGCGAGGGGCTCCTTCTTTCTTTTTTCCCTCACTATTTCCTTCGCTGGATTCACTATTGTGCAATGTTGTCTTCACCAAAAACATGCCAGAACTCACTGACAGTAAAACGAGCAACAAGGACCCATTCGCTTCCCAAACTCGACTCCATGGAGACAAACAGGCCTAGATTTTCCACACAAAGGAGAAATAAAGGACATTGCTCTGTGAAAAGGAAGTTTTTAAGCAACACGATGGCAAGCTAAGTAACATTCGCTTGTGCACGTACTACGCACAGTGTTGCCATTCATCGCAGAGGCTATTCAGAGTTAGCGGCTCTTTGTCGCTACGTGTGCTTGTAGTCAACAACACAGATTTAACATCTCCCCCATTGTGCCAATGTGTGCACAGAGAAGAAAACACACGGGAGCGCTGCTGTGAAGTCATTTCGTCTACGAGCGGCCACGTCGTAAATGACACGACGGGAAGATGTTTGTCGCTGTGCTGTTCGGGGGTGAGTGTAATGCTATTTTTTCAAGGAAATACGCTTCAGTGTTTATGCTTTAGGCTGTACTGGTGGATTTCAATGCTTCATTTATCACGCGTCAAATGAGTAAAGAAACGTTCTTGTTCATTTTGAAGCAGGTAGAATGGAGCTATTCAACGTCAACTGCAGGACTGTAGCCTTCGTCCATAATTTAAAAGAGAGGTGTGGTGTCGATTTGCAAGGTATGCATCATGTTTGCATCAACTGTAAAGAAAAGAAATACCCTCCTAACTAACTATCAAGTCGTGATGCACATGTCTCTGCTTCAGGTAGAGCATTATAACAGCTGTAAAAAAAATGCCTGCTGGTGATTTCTGACTAGGCACCATAAGCACCTCCAATACTGACCACTGCTTATAGTATTTTGGGACTGTGTAATTTGTATTGTTGAGAGTAGATCATTTAGGTCAAGTGCATGTTAGAATACTGTTTATAGATTGAAGCGATTCTTGTTTGTCCGGAAACAGACCCGTGAACCTCTGAGTGTTTTTTGTTCTGCAGACAGTGTCGATCTGATGGATAAAACTGGAAAGCTGATGAACCTGAACGAGAAAGGACAGAGCTCAGAGCCCATCGGCAGCATTCTGATGGAAAGGCAGACCTACATCCTCATACGAGTGTCTTGTGAGTCACACTCTCATATTTTCCTCGCATAAATCTCAGAGGAATCTCAGCGTCCATGTGTTTCTCATTCATTTGTGTGTCTACTGAGACAACTACCTCTTCCATGAATTGGAAGCGTTATTTCCCTTAGGAACATAAACTTTGCTTCCTCTTTTATTATTATTCCTCACTACTTGGATGTCTATGTCTCGTCTGGTCTGTGCATGGAGAGCTCATGTGTTTAACGTAAATGGCACTGCCAGTGGGTTTTATTCACTGAGAATTTCTTTCTTTGTACTAGGTGGCGATGGCCATGGAGATCTTAAGTATGAGCCACTTCTGAAGGACATGAATAAGAGCTATCCAGAGCTAGCAGGTGCGAAGTCATACGCGCATGTGCCTTGCGTAGTTCAAATTCTATATTAAATGAATGTGTTTTACATATACATTACACATATCTCCCGTGTTTTACATAAATAGGCACATTAACATTATTGATTAAGTAGGTCCCCCATTTTTGGGTGGTGGATCACTCTTCTCAGCGTTAGTGCCGCTGTATTGATGATGGCCTTCTACCTAAATAAATTTTGGTCTAATTTAAATACAGTGTTTATTTGGGAGAATTTATTACTGTAGGGTGCTAGTAGCCTAGTGGGTAACACACTCGCCTGTGAACAAGAACACCCAGGTTCAAATCCCACTTATTACCATTGTGTCCCTGAGCAAGACACTTAACCTTAAGTTGATCCAGGGGGGACTGTCCCTGTAACTACTGATTATAAGTTGCTCTGGATAAGGGTGTCTGATAAATGCTGTAAATGTAAATGTGTAATAGTCTACAAACAGGTGGCGCCACATATCCACTCATCTAGGAGAATTGAGAAATCTGTTTTACGTTATTTATGAGAATTGGCCACTGCTGTTTAGTGCACATACAGATATTGTAAGTGAAATGTGAGTGCAGTCAGTTTAACGTGCATCTAAAAGGTGCTTATAACTAAGAAAGTGGTCAAGTACGAGAGCAAAGTTCAAAGTAGGTGTTACATAACCACCAGTCTGTTATGTTAGATTTTGTTGCCTTTTGTTGCAGAGGTGCTGAGAAAACTGTCAAACCCCAGTAAGGAGCAGGACAGAAGAAGCGGTCCTCCCAAAAAGGGCTCCGTCAGTCTGAGCAAGAGCAAGCCCGGCGTCGGCTCCAAGAAGAGTCAGGAACACTGACAAGCAAACATCAGATATTTACACTTTATGGACGTCCAATGTCTTTTTTTTTTTTTTTTTTTATGCCTGTGGGTAGAATGGAGTTAATGAATTGTCACGATCCAAAACCATTTACATAAATCACACAATTGTACATTCCTTCTATTCCTTTAAATACACAGTGTTTATATACAGATTAAACAGCAGTATGTGTCCGGGGTGTCATTATTCCTTCATAACTCTTCAGTGTGCATTATCATTCATATGTTGCATATGTATCTGTATGCACTGTTATGATAGCTTGTTTTTACATTTGAATAAAAAGAACACTTGTTGCAGCAGTTGTTTGTGCGGTGCATCTGAAATGAGGTTACATATTGAGGGGTGGGTGGGGGAAACGCTGCAGTTTGTCTTTAACCGGCAAGTGCAGTCAAGACCACCCACTCACCCAGAAACCCGCAGCGAGGCACCATGTCGGCGTCCGAGTTCGAGTCCGTGGAGGCTTCACTCAGCAAGTACATTTCTCCGGGAGACCTGGACGAGGTCCGCCGCATCCTGTACGGGAAGCAGACCAGGTGAGGGAACCCACCATGACCGTGAAAAGCACCGCGCAGCGGGGCCTGAACACGCGGACTCGGCCATTGCATAATGAAGAGCGCGTTTGCATAACCGGACTTTGTCTCACGGTTCCCGAGGAAAAATGTCCCCTCTTAACATGGCTTCAGGTCTTCACCTCTCTGTTTCTTTCTCAGCCCCAGTTACCCCAAAAAGTCCATCTTAATACCTGTATTGTTAAAATTATGTTGATATTAGTCATATCTCACAGGCACCATTATATACTTCTTTTGTTGAAAAAGTATTATCGTGATTTGATTAAATGTAGAAGGTGTAAGAGCAGTGATGTTGGATTCTTTTCTATTCTTCGATCGCCCTCCAAAAACAGGAAGTTGGACTTTCCTCAAAGTGCCACAGATGCTGCAGCGGAGCGTGGTTTTGATCTGCAGGGCTGTGTTTTCGAGGCGTCCTCCGAACAGCTCAGACTGCCCAGGATCGTCCGTGTCGGACTCATTCAGAACAAGATTGTTCTTCCCACTGATGCTCCGGTGCTGGACCAGGTGATGTAGACCATGCATCCTGCGTTCAGTGCAGCCTTGCAGCACAGAGAAGGCTGTAAAATGCATCACATGACCAGTTTGCTGCGAAGAAAGTGTCGGGATGCATGTTAAAAGGTGCAAATCTCTCCCTCAGATCGCAGCGCTACACAAACGTGTGGGTGAGATTGTCGAGGTAGCTGCCATGTGCGGCGTCAACATTGTCTGTTTTCAAGAGGCATGGAGTAAGTCTAATCCATCTCTTTTGATGAATTACATCCCAAATATACCTAAAGGTCACCAATCAAGAAAATGTCACTTTGTGAGATTTAACATTAATACAAGTTCCCCTAGCCTGTCCCTGCAGTGGCTAGAAATGGTGTAAAGAGTGCTTTGGTCATTCTGTTTCACCATTCAGAGAGCGGCAGCTCAGGTAGTCAGATCTGAAATTTGTCCCCTTATGCTGTATTGTGCACTTTCTCAAGCTTTTCTCATTAGCAATTAAATCTAAAAAAAAATATGTAATGGGACCTTTAGCCATTTAAAGATTACAATGTGGTGCAAAATGTAATCAGTATTACAAGTGCATATTTTACTCACAATAGAATACAATAGAAAGAGGGACATTTTGTTATGTCATGAAAAAGATTAGTTAATTTGTAATTTGATTGCAGGTTAGGGGGGCAAAGGGCTGGAAAAGTAAGTGTCATGACTGGGTATAAAAAGTGCATTTTAGAGAGTCAGCGTCTCCCAGATCTAAAAAGGGGCAGAGGTTCTACAAATTGTGGAACAAATAATGATTGCTGACATTAAATTGCAAAGACTATGCTTGCATATCTGAAAAGGCACCATCAGTGCTGAAAGGTATATCACATTTGTCTTATTCAGAGAAGGCATCCATTTCAGATTTCCGTATTCTGTTGTGTATAAAATGTGGGTTAATGAGTGCATTGCATTCTGTTTTATTTGCATTTTATACATCTTTCTTTTTTAGAACTGGGATTGCCAACAATTACAATTATGACCATACAAGGCCAATAAATATGACAGTAATATTTACTGAATTTCTGCAGAAGTGTATTCACCCTTTTCCCACATTTAATGTGACACAAAACATGTTAAAAATAATAAATCTCTAAAAAAAAAAAACAAGTCTATTACTAGTAGCTCTAATGGCTGGTGAGTTGGGTTTGGAACGCTGCCATTTGAGCTGGGGTTGTGCAGTAGAGGAGTGATCACCAACCTCAGGTTAGTTGTACAGGAAGGAAGCTGGCTAGAATTGGGTTCGACGAGCTAGGGTGGAGATGAAGCATCAGAGGCGAGACAGGAAGTGGCGATAACATCAGAAGCAAAGTCATAAGGGAAATTCCAAAAGAGTCAAAGGCAGTCAGCTTGATCTTGATCTACCTCTTCGCCCCCCTTTCATACTGTCTGTCTTCTGGAGGAGGGATGCATCCAGGATGTCCCTCCAGGGAACCCAGAAATGTTCTGGCCCATGGTCAACACCCAGACCCACTCCCCAGGTCGGCTTGTCTCTTCATGGAGGCCACTGTCTGGTTCAGAGCCTAGTGGACCAATGTGCGGAGTAGTTGGCGTAGCCGCAGGTTATGTTCCTGCGGTCCCCAATACAACAGAAGATTAACAGGGGGACCATGGTGCCCCTCCCAGACGACGTGGGTAGCAGTCTCGATGGCCATGGGTGACCAGTACTGTTGTCTTGCCTTGGGATGGAGGCAGGCCGGTAATGAAGTCCAGAGACATGTGGGACAAGGGACGATGGGGTCAAGGCATGGGCAGCAGGAGGCCTTGAGGGTGTACCATGTTGACCATGTTGGCGGTGCAATTTTGGAAAGTTGCTACATTGTCTGTCACATCACTAGGGAGCCCCGGCCACCAGTTGAATCAGTTCTTGGGTTCACTGTTGGCCAGTGTGTCCCACCCTAGGGTCCCACCCTAGCTCGTCATGGTGGCCACAGTGTAGGACTTGAGGACAAAGCAGAATAAGTATGTATATGCACTCGGTGGCCTCTCGTGAAGATGTCTGGTGAGTACTTCCTGGTGAGTATATTGTATGGGGGCCAGGATGTGGGTCATTGGGACGATGGTGTCTGGGGTGGAGTTGCTGTCATTCTTGGCATGTAAACGGTATAGGGCGTGAGCCTTGGTATTTCGGGTGTCTGAGTGGTACAACAGGGTGTATTTAAAGCATGTAAACAACAGCCCACCTGGATTCTCTGGGAGTTCCTGGTTGTAGAATTCCGGGGGGGCTATGAATCGTTTGGACATTAACCTGTAATGGGTCTGGCTGGATCCCCACTGGTCTTCGGGCAGGTTCTCTTCCAGACCACACCCCTTCTGCTCCACACAAAACCAGACCATGAATCCCAGGCGGTGTTTTTCCTTGACTGCCACATGCAATGACTCTGTGGTGTTTCGTTACCCCTGACTCTCTACCCACGAACCTTGGATCCAGTTGACCTCTGGTACATCACAGGGTGGGGTTCCAACTGCAGAACCCACTGAAGACACCAGACCCAACACAAGATCACCTAAGTAAGAATAGGCCATGCCCCTTTACCCATGCCTCCAAGCAAAGCCACATGCCAAATGGCAAAAAGGTGGTCAGAAAGGAAATACCAAAAGAGTGGTTGGGTCGAAGGCCAATGTCTTTCCTGAAAACGGCTTACAACAAACATGATAGATATCAATGAATGAGTTCGCATTTGATTTACCACTTCACCCTCTTGGACCCTTCTGATTCAGCGGGGTCGGGGTGGCCTTGGTGCCCTCAGATGGCTGTTACCGCCCCAAATCGCATGCATTCTAATTGTTTAGTGGTAATGTGTTGTTATTATATGCAGCAAATTTGCTGTATATATTTCATGTATACTAGCTGACATGCATGTTTAGACCTGGGTATGCTGTATTGTACAAATAACATCTCAATGGTGAGGGAGTTGGAAATGTATTTATTTATTCTGCATGATTTTCATTATCAAGCTTGGGCTGCCTCACTTTCTATTTGTTTTGGCTGCTGCATGACATTTTGATGTGATCTGATGAAAGAAAGTCCCATGCTCTAACGGTACACCCTGTAGCATCACATCGGTCATGGATGTCCCTCAGCGGCCCTTTGCCAAGGAACAATCCATAGTCCCCTACATCCAGCGCCGGATAACCTCGCTTACTGCTGGGAAAATCAACAGCACACTTGGGGATTCTCTTTTCCTGATTTCCTTTGTCGCCATATAAATAAAAAAATACAGAAAACAAACAAAGAAATATTTCTGTTTAGGAATGTCCTTGTTGCAGGATGTCTGCTCCAAGGCCTGGAATTCATACAGAGTTCATAAACTGTTCTTCTGCGGTCTGTAGGAAGGCTGTGTCATTCAAATCTGTGGTCTGACCTACAGCGATGCCTTTTGCTTTCTGCACCCGTGAGAGGCAGCCTTGGACAGAGTTTGCAGAGTCTGCTGAAGATGGCTTCACCACACGCTTCTGCCAAGAGGTAAAATAGCTGTGGGATCAGCAATGATACATTTCTGACAGTATTGCGTGTGCTAGTGACCCATTTTACAGCCTGTTTAAAATATAATGCTAAATTCTAAACAGTAGAAATACATTTCTAATGTTAATTGTTTTTCTGCATCAGCTATTCCCAGCCAGCCTAAATTATTTTCCCCAATAGCCCCTAAAATTTTACAGACATTCTGTTTATCATCACCTGCCCTTGACCTTTTAGAGCCATTCATATTAAGTCATACTATATACTATTTATTTTAACAAACTGTACATATAATTGCAACAAAATCATATTTTTTCGACAATTTCCCTCCGGGGATCAATAAAGTACTACATCTGTCTGTCTGTCTGTCTGTCTGAATCCCAGTGATATACATGTTTTTGTACGTATTTCACACCATGTGGGGAAGGATCCTAATAACATTTTTATGCAGTAATGACGTCCATCCATGCACCCAAGCACATGAACTCAGAACACTGAGTTCACCTGCTTTAAATATTTCCCTTATGTAATAAATGTTGGAAATTGCAGGGTATTCTGATGGTTCTTTTTTTATTATTATTAATACAGTATATAAATGCAAATTACAGTCAATATTTCAGTTTATCAGCACACACAAGTCCTCACTCCTATTTGTGTATTTGGTCTGTATAATTTGTAGCTGGCCAAAAAGTACAACATGGTTGTGGTGTCCCCCATCTTGGAGCGAGATGAAATCCACGGCGGAACACTCTGGAACACGGCGGTTGTGGTGTCAAACTCTGGAAAAGTTCTTGGAAAAACCAGGAAGAACCACATTCCCCGTGTTGGAGACTTCAATGAGGTCAGTCTGAACCTCAGGATTTGCCAAAAAAGAAATATTGGGAGACAATCTCTCTCGCCGAGCCAAATTTCTTCTGACCTATCCCACATTGTTTGGTAACCATTTCTGACTGACTAATCTTCTCTCGAGAAACCCCATGGACCCTGCTGTCCAGGAACACAAGATGACTGTGTCTGGCAAAATATGATTACGCAAGAGCAACAAAAGCATTTTGTGTATTAGCTTCAGTGTGAGTTACAGTAATGCCCAAGCAAGGGGACGTCTGATGTTTCTGTAAATGTATCCCAGCCGGGATTCATTGTATCTCAATTTGATTTAGATCCTGGAGAGCATCTTCTGATATCTTGCTTAGTCGGTCCTGTAAATAGAACGTCCCGTGATCACATTTTCTCATCACTTCACTGTGGGTATTGATTGATCTTGATGATGCAGCTGGTTTTGTGTGTGTTGATGCCACCATTTTAAAAAATCCTGTTGACCACATACTACTATGTGTTCTAATGTTGTCAATTATGATTGCTTCAACTTTACATTTTCTTTAAGCAGCAAGATACGTGGTCTATTTTTGGGAGACTGCTGGATTAACGAATGGATGAAGACAGCTCACTGGAAACACACAAGAACAGGCCGCTAAAATTATTTTCTCTTTCCATGGGCAGTCCACTTATTACATGGAAGGAAACACGGGCCACCGTGTGTTTCAGACACAGTTTGGGAAAATTGCTGTGAACATTTGCTATGGACGCCACCATCCTCTCAACTGGTTCATGTACAGCATGAACGGTGCAGAAATCATCTTCAACCCTTCAGCCACGGTCGGAGAGCTGAGGTGTGTTGCCACGTTCTGCCAATTTTCATAATATGAAGCACTGATGGATAGTATCAATTATTTACATTTACTAATGCTCATTACTATTCACTAAGCGCGTTGCTGGTTCACTAGTGTACGTCTATGGCATTTAGCAAGACAAAATGGGGTTTGAACCTGCAACTTTGGTCCATAGGCAAGTGTGTTACCTATTAGGCTACTACCAAGATAAAACCATCCTTATGATTCACTTAAAGAGATTTAAAAAGACGGAGCCTCTTGGTAGTTATCTTGAACTAGAGAAACTAACCATCTTTTATTGTTGGTGTGCAATTGTTTATCAACCAGAACAAGATATTTAATGATGTTTTATAATCGTGCAGGAGTCATATGATTGACAGCTCTCACCCACGCATCCATCCTGGATGATTTAAACATGCTGTACTTTTTTGTGTGATCTAATAATTTATCTAAATCTTGAGGATGCCTTTGACAAAAGTCAAACTCTTCATCCAGAGCACTGCACTAAGCGCCAGTTTGAAAATAGTGCCCTATATGACGTCATTACATTACATTAACAACATTTATCAGACACTCTTATCCAGACCAACTTACATTAGTAGTTACAGGGACAGTCCTCATAGAGACACTCAGGGTTAAGTGTCTTGCTCAGCGACACAATGGTAGTAAGTGGGGATTGAACCTGGGTCTTCTTTTTCAGAGGCGAGTGTGTTACCACTGGGCTACTCATTATTATTAAAGTAATTGAATGTATTTATCCTTCAGAGGAAATTATAAATTTCATAATATAGTCAATACAGAGATAATGTTTTATTGTGAAAACGTAATATAATGTATATGCTTTGATACTCGTCTTTCTTGCATTCAGATTTAATCAAATCTGTGTGGCTATTTCATTTTTCCTGTTATGCTCCTGTGTTTCAGTGAGCCAATGTGGCCTATTGAAGCAAGAAATGCAGCCATTGCTAACCACTGTTTCACCTGTGCCATAAACCGAGTTGGAACGGTATGTAGGAAGAGAAATGTAACAACATACATTCAGAATACGGAGATGGAACATCATGTCAAATATGGCCCAGCAATTTCCCCAAAATCATATTTTTTTTGTTTTTTCTCTCATATTTGTTTTACATAAAATGCACATTGTCATGTCTCTAAGGACCACAAATGCACATTTGAAAAAAACATCACCTTATCAAGGATTCATTTCACTCAATAGAGGATTCTTTTCCCTGGACCGCATAATTTGAAATCTGCATTATTACCACCTTCTTTTGAAAACGTGCACCCTGAAACACAGAGGTTATTCTCGACTGTTTGTGAATGAAACATCACCATCATCGTTTTATGTGGCGTCGCTCAGAGCTGATGTCCTAATCAGTGCTGCCCTCTACTGCCTACACTATTTAACCTCAGTATTAATCTTGTTGCAAGTCCGCATCTGCAGACCACGCCCATGCCCTTGAGCCAACATCATCAGTATGTTTAAATCATAGCCCTGCACAGCCCTACATTCGTAACTCTTTCGTACGTGCACTGATTAGCCTAATGCAGTGTTTCTTTTAACTGACCTGTATAAAATTACCAAACGATTCTCCACATCCTCTCTACTGCAGGAGCATTTCAAGAATGAGTTCACCTCTGGGGATGGGAGGAAAGGTGAGTAAACTATTTCTAAATGAAAATGCAGAGCGTTGAGAACGCTTTATCCCATGGTGCACTGCACCAGCAGTGTGGTGGCAAGTGGTGACGTGCTGACCAGCGCGTGCTTCGGGAACAGGCCTGTTGACAGCAGCCGTTGTGAAGGGGTGTCAGGTTGCCAGAGAGCGTCTCCTTACATGCTGTTAACCACTCCATACCTCATTACCATCGTATTATGTAGCAGGGGGAACATGGGCCTCGTTCACTATAAGGTTACACGTGCACGTATCTGTAATCTGAACAGATCGGCTTGTGCAAACTTGGGTGATTTGTTCAGTAAGGAATTACAAGGTTATTCAAATTTGCATGATTTTAAACTGCCGTACTACAGCGCACCACGAATTTGGACACTTTTATGGCTCGAGCTACGTGGCCGCGCCAGATGGTAGCCGTTCCCCAGGCCTGTCCAGAATCCGTGATGGGCTCCTCATAGCAGAACTGGACCTCAACCTGACCCGCCAAATTGGAGACCAGTGGAACTTCAAGGTGCCCCATCAGTCTTTGCGTTTAAACCAGAGGTAATGCAGAGTTGGCTCACCCTACATATGGTGTGCATGTCTCTGCAGATGACGGGGAGGTATGAGATGTACGGCGAGGAGCTCACCAAAGCGGTCCAGAATGACTTCAAGCCAAATATCATCAAGGAGTAGAACATTGGAGAGGTGTTTGCTGATCATGTACAGCTATGATTTAATAAAGGGGAGGAAAAATACAATTAAACTACACAACAAGGTCTTCTTTATTGATCACATACTGAAAATGCAATGATAGTGTTTCATAAAAAAATTAACTCCGCAATTGAACATTCATTTTGCTCTTTTAAAAAAAAAAAAATTACAAATTAATCATAGCAGTTTGAGGCAGAAACAGAAGGGGGAGCCAAATATATTAAATAGTACATAATCATGGCTGGTACAATACCATAGTGCAAAAAAATGCATACATGAATCAAAAACACTCAGGGAGTGGGGGGGTAGAGGTCTTTCAACCTACAACCACCCACATTCCCATCTGAAATCTGCTGTACTGTAAGGTTTTTAAAAGAAAGCTAGCTGGTTCATTTAAACTAAACCAAACTTGCTCATCTATTTTGTAGATGTCAACATTGTGGATGAACCTTAGTACACATTAGGAATGAAGAAGCATGGATCACACATCCCGAAAAAGTGAAATAATGCTGGCAACGAGGAGGATGCCGATGTCTTAAACTCAAATACCTTCAAGGTTTCAGCTGAGAACACTTGAGTCGAATCAGTCGCATACAAATCAGAGAAGCCCTTAAACAGACTTTTATTTTCAATACTGTAAATCTTACTGTTATTAGAGAAGGTGTCTGTATAGTTAGATTAAGTGATTTTTTTAACTGTTCTTAGCAAGGCGGTTCACCTCTGACTTGAAGACATGGTTTAATGACTAGCAAGGATGCACTGAGAAGATGCTGTGTGGACAGGCTAGACATGGAGGAGCAACAGCACCAATCTCGTTTTCCGTCATTTTACACGTAGTGCCGACCTGGTGTATTGCACAGCTCTGGCTCACCTTGTCACTTTTTGACATTAGTTGTCGTAATCTTTACCTGAGATTTTTTTTTTCTTCTGAGCAAGCAAAACCTCTGTATTTTCTTGACTATTAAAAAAAAAAAAAAAAAGTTACGACGAACACACAATACGCTGAGGAGGTGACACACGAAAAGCTTAAAGGCTATGGAGATTACACCATAGATTTTGAAAAAGCATCGGTTCCATTGCGGCTTCAGTACATTTCATCCCCAAACGGCTGTGAAAATCCCAAACACTCATTCAGAGATGGACAAACTGACAGCTCACTATACCTGTTATCTAAAAAAGGATACTAAAAAGGCTATAAAAGTAGGCTGTGTTGTGTGGTTTTTCTATCATGTATCAACTACTGAATGTATTTGAGTGTTTACCATTGGCTAGCACCATAGCATATGGAGATGATACTGCGGCGGCATTTTCAGACGCATTTTAGCTCCGGACTGGACAGCTTGAGGTGAGGCCCGCTGCCTGCTTTCTACCAGGACCACAGGAGTCTTGTAGGAGAAACGACTACCAGGCTAGACAGCCAACCACGTAGTGAAAGGGCCTTGATTCTAGGACTGAGGCAATCACCCGGACGAGATCAGCTTTCTTTGAAGACGAACAAAATGTCCTCATCAGTCCCGTAGCTCCTCCTTGCCTCTTCAAAGTTACTGATGCTGGTGCAGCACACACCTGGCAAAAAAAAGAAGTGCTTGTGTCAAATATGATTTTTTATTATTTATTTATTTTTATTTTTTTTTTACAGCTAGCAGCTTAACCACTAAACACTCAAGTTGAACAAAGGGCAACAACAGGGGCAGTGGTGGCCTAGCGGTTAAGGAAGCGGTTTGAGCGAAGCACCGTCCCCACACACTGCTCCCCGGGCACCTGTCATGGCTGCCCACTGCTCACTCAGGGTGATGGGATAAATGCAGAGGACAAATTTCACTGTGTGCACCGTGTGCTGTGCTGCTGTGTATCATGTGTGACAATCACTTCACTTCTAAAGTTTTTTTTTTTTATCTAAACAAATAAACATTTCATTTCAAAATCTGAAAATAAGCAACAACAGAATTTGGTGTAAAAAGCATTGTTGCATCAGGTGAATAACAGAGTCTTATTATCGGTTTTATTGATTGTTAATTGCTGATGGAAGTCGTGCTGCGTAGAAAGAGCACTCACGGTCAGAGTACGCCGGGTTGTTGTAGAAGATGGAGCCCGTGGTGCGGTTGAAGCCGCACACCACCACAAAGTGACCCTGGTATTCCGGCTTCCTGCAGAAACACTTCTGGCCCACGGGAAGAAAGCAGCAATATTTGACCGGCGTCGAGCAGAGCTCACACACCAGCACCACAGCGTTGACCAGAACTATAGCCACATGGCCCTGGTCCAGATGGGCCTGAATTTCCTGGATGGTCACAGAGCTGAGGGAGGAGACCACCAAAGGTTACAAACTCCAACTTACATGTTACCACGACGATGAGTCACTTACCACTTTTTCACCACCACACCCTTGCTTTCAGCCTTCAAAAACAAATCATTCACTCTGTCCTCTTCAGTGTCAAAATGCTTTCTGTAGAAAGACTAGGGATGGAGAAGAAAGTTCAGTGCACATCCTCTCAGAGCGCTTTCACACCTTACTTTGTTTGCTTTGGTCCGAATCAGTCGGTGAGTTTTAAACATCGTATCATTTTCCTCTTGCTCTTGATTCCAATGAATCACTTGCATGGGGCAGTGGTGGCCGAGTGGTTATGGAAGTGGCCCCTTAATCAGAAGGTTGCCGGTTCGAATCCCGATCTGCCAAGGTGCCTCTGAGCAAAGCACCGTCCCCACACACTGCTCCCCGGGCGCCTGTCATGGCTGCCCACTGCTCACTCAGGGTGATGGGTTAAATGCAGAGGACAAATTTCACCATGTGCTGTGCTGCTGTGTATCACTGAAAGCTACATCAAAATGTACCCATAATTCACCAATCATGTCAAAGCATTTGGTCCTGTTTTGATTCAGTAAATGTTCACACTGGGCAAAAAAAAAAAGTGATTGTCATTGTGATACACTGCAACACAGCGCACGGTGACACAACGAAATGGGTCCTCTGCTTTTAACCATCACCTTTGGTGAGCAGTGGGCAGCCATGACAGGCGCCCGGGGAGCAGTGTGTGAGGTCGGTGTTTTGCTTAGTGGTACCTTGGCGGATCGGGATTCGAACCAGCAACCTTCTGATTACGGGGGCGCTTCCTTACCCGCTAGGCCACCACTGCCCCAGTGTGAAAGTAGGTGCCCATAACATTTCAAGACAGAATCAAGTCATACATTTGAAAGTGCAACTTTAGAGAACTCGCACTCAAAGTGTATAAGCGATACCTGATTTCTGAATCCCTTGTCTACTCCGAGTGTCTGTGTGCAGAAGCGATGTCTGACGCCCAAGTGGCACATCAGATAGGCCAAATCAATGGTCCACACACTCTCGGTCAGCTTCAGTTCCCAACAGGCACCCTGGAAGTCGTCTTCACTCACAGGGTGCAGATACCTGGGCAGGGGTTAAAAACAAACAAACAAATAAACATACAAATAATAACAATAATGAACCGGTTCGAAAAGACCTATTTGCAAACGTCTCACTTACTTGAGCACCATTCTTGAACAGGCCAGCCCACAGTCCCAGTGGTACTGCTGCCGGATGGCTGGTACTTTCAACAGAACGACATCATCTGCCAAGAGAATGTCGAATTAAAAAAAAAAAAAAAAAAGTCATACGCGTTCGAGGGCTGATACAGGAAGCCTGCGGCTGAGGAGCGATCGGGTAGCAACCCGGGCAAATTAGCATTAACACTCCCCTCGCGTTCAGATTAATAAATTATGCGCGTCTGGGATTAGAAAACCAAAATAAAAAGCACTCTTAAAACGTAAACTAGCCGGAGACGAATTGAGTTTACCCAGCTGGCGGTGCCGACATGAAGAAGTAACGCGGTCTCGCAAAGACGCTGACGGCTCGTAAATAATCGCCACTTTTCCCCCCTTTATTACCTGTCATTCTGTGCGTTTTTTCCTTCGCCAGGACTTCTTGGAGGAAGAACTTTCAGCCTCAAAGCGTGTCAACGAGACGCCAGCCCCGGAGCAGAACTGTCGCTGCTCGGTTTAACCGCGCACCGCGGCGGCGCGCCTCTCCCGGCTTCGCCGTATCCCGCGGCGGGAGCGTGGCGGACGGCGGCCTCGGAAAATGACACGGAAACGCGAGCAGAGAGGCTCATGCCAGCGCTACATATGTCCGGTGCGCCGCGCCACGCCTGGCCGCCGCCGTCGGGCGTGGAGTCGTGTTCTGGAAGCGGGTCCCAGCCCCGTCTTCTGCACGCTGCCGACTTCCGGGTCCGTGCCATGCTGCGCTCCCTTATAAGAATCCCCTACCTCTGTTGCAAATATCGCGAGAAAAGAGAGTGTTGGTTTTGACTAGACAGAAGACCACTGGAAACAACTCATCTCTTTTCGTAAGTGTTCAAAAGCCTAAATACTAGGGGTACGTGTATGTAGGAGTTGAGCAATAAAATTATAGATTTGTTCATTTATTATTAAATTCTATCGTTTATTTATTTAAAAGGTTAAACGCAGACTTTTTCTTCAATGGACAGCATATTACATACAATAGACTATGTATTTCATTTTGTGTCATTTTAGGGTTATCTGTCCAATCGTTTTTAAAACTCCAGGCTGAGTTTGAAAATCTCCGTTGTGGTTCGCCTCCTGTCCTTTAGGGGGCAGTGGAGGCGGCGGCTCGCTTTCCAACGGCGGGAGCTGAGTGTAGAAATAGAGGGGGGACGTACGTTTCGGAAACGCTTCAAGAGAAAGGCACCCGGAGTAGAAGTGCGGCCGAGAGTTTCAGGTGAGGAAGGCCTTTCGGCGTGTAAAGAATTCTGGCCAAAAAACGGGGAAGGCGGGATGTAACCATGTGTAACTAGGTGTGGCCAGAACGCCATTTAAGTCGGGACTATTTTAATCATTAGCGCTGAATTGTTAGCGCGCACTACTAATCACCTTTCATGCAGCGGTTCTCAGTAATATAGTCAATTACCTCCGTTTTGCCGTCGTTTTTAATATACCGAACGAATAGTCAGGCCTTCGTTCCTTCGTTTCTTGGTTTCTTGTACAGACGAGTTTGAAGATGTCCATCGGCGTCCCAATTAAAGTCCTCCACGAAGCCGAGGGGCACGTCGTCACCTGCGAGACCACCACGGGTGAAGTGTACCGAGGGAAGCTGATTGAAGCCGAGGACAACATGAACTGTCAGGTGAGAGACTAAACTAGTCTGACTGCAAGCTATTTGTCTTATTTTGGCTTCATCATGCTAGATGATTATACACACAACCACGTGTTTTACATTGATGCCCTCCTCTTTTTTTTATTTTATATATGTATGTGTATGTGTGTGTGTATAAGTAGATGGCTAATATCACCGTGACGTACAGAGATGGACGCGTCGCTCAGTTAGAGCAGGTCTACATTCGGGGAAGCAAGATCCGTTTTCTCATTCTGCCTGACATGCTGAAGAATGCGCCAATGTTGAAGAGTATGAAGAATAAAAACCCGGCGTCTGGAGCGGGACGAGGCAAAGCTGCCATCCTTAAAGCCCAAGGTATGTGCCACTCTGCTCAAGGCGCGCGCCGTCCACCGGTCTCTTGACTAATCGCTCTGTTGGCCACGATTCTAATTTCCCAAAAGTCGTACATGTTTGAAATCAGAATCTGTGGCATTGATAAGGTGTCTCCATTAGATCGTTCATTCCAACCAAGCCCAGTTCCATCCAGTTCATCTTTATGCCTCAACGTCCATGAGGGTTTTTCCATGCAACTTTCAGCTGAAAATGTAGTTTTGTTCCTTGGTCTGCTGTGGAGTTGGATGGGAATAAATATCTGTGTCTACCAAACGGCAGTATTTTTCAGTACTGTCCCTGGATGACATTGTGGATGACCATGGCATTTTCCTTTTGCCTTTGAACAGTGGCGGCAAGAGGTCGTGGAAGAGGTGGAATGGGAAGAGGGAATATTTTCCAGAAAAGACGATAAAGGTGCCTTCACACTGGATTTCTTTTTAATTTTTTTTTTTTTTTTTTAAATGTCACTTAATCTGAACGTTGCTGAATGTTGCAATAAAACAATTCCTTTTTTTTCTTATTTCTTTTGTCAATTTTTGGTATGATAGCTTGAGGTGACTCTAGGTGTCCTGTAAGTCCTTCCCAATGTGATCTTTAAAAGACAAAACGCATTAGTTACAAGAACGAATGCTAAGAAGCTCTTTCTTTTAAATAGCTATGCTGTGCATCTGCTGCATACTCACCGACACTTCTCCATCATTGTCTTGGTCAACATGGGTGCATTTCTAGTCTTGGTCGTACTCTCGTTTGTCCAAGCAGGTCAACATGAACCAGTAACTCATTGCATGCATCTGTCACAATTACATCATGTTAAAGTTAACGTTGCTTAAGCATTGCGTGACTGGAAAAATGTGTCCAGAATGTTGAAGTGTTCTCAGTGTGCAGCGTTCTCTATTTATAAAGTTTGTATTACCCCACCATTAGTTGGCAGTCATGACAGACACCCGGGGAGCAGTGTGTGGGGATGGTGCTTTATGAGGGGCCCCCTAGGCCATATATCAAGAAAACCTTGGATATACACCATCTTTCCTCACGCATCTACATACAAACCTCACATATGCAAACCTCATGCATGCACCATATATTCCTCACACATCTACATACAAACCTCACACATACACCATATATTCCTCACACATCTACATACAAACCTCACGCATGCACCATATATTCCTCACACATCTACATACAAACCTCACGCATACACCATATCAAGAAAACCTCGGATATACACCATCTTTCCTCACGCATCTACATACAAACCTCTTGCATACACCATATATTCCTCACACATACATACAAACCTCACGCATACACCATATACAGTGGAGGAAATAATTATTTGACCCCTTGCTGATTTTGTAAGTTTGTCAAATGACAAAGAAATGAAAAGTCTCAGAACAGTATCATTTTAATGGTAGGTTTATTTTAACAGTGACAGATAGCTCATCAAAAGGAAAATTAAAAAATAACTGCTCAAGAAGGCACATGTGCAGGCCCGTCTGAAGTTTGCAAATGACCTTTTCATTTCTTTGTCATTGGACAAACTTACAAAATCAGCGAGGGGTCAAATAATTATTTCCTCCACTGTATTCCTCATGCATCTACTGTACATACAAACCTCATGCATGCACCATATTTTCTTAAAAAATGTTGTGATGTGAACGAAAAACTATGAATGCGTGCATGGCAGAAGTAATATGTTTGAGAGGAAAAAGTGGTGAATGTGCGAGGTTAATATGTAGATGTGTGAGGTCCTGATGAAAAACAAATCTGTTGGTCAGAAGCTAAAATAATAATGAATGAAAAGTTTTAGTATATAATTGATCTCCATTTACCATGCCAGAGATAACTGATGCAATCGCAATATTTCTGTATTTAGTCAAAATTTTTGTCTAAGATTTAAGGATTTCAGATTTAAATATACACATAAACATGTTGAAAAGCACAAGAGCTTGTTTTGGTGTTCAAGTTGATCCAGTATCCTGGATTTAACAGAGCAAGGAATGTCCAGAAGTGTAAGATATGCAGCGGATCTACAACATTAGCAAGATTAGGCCTTTTCTCTTGCAACAGGCAACGCAGCTCCTCGTCCTGGCAATGGTCATCTCCAAACTCGACTATTGTAACTCTCTCCTGGCTGGAGCCTCTGCAGTCACCATAAAACCACTCCAGATGATCCAAAATACGGCATCCCGTCTCATCTTCAATCAGCCAAAATACACCCATGTAACGCCTCTTCTCACCTCTCTCCACTTGCTCCCGGTAGCTGCTCGCATTGAGTTCAAATCCTTGATGCTCGCCTATAGTCTATTGTATGTAATATGCTATTGTATGTATATGAAATTAGACTGAAAATTCCTTCCTCACGGGGTCTCCGATTCCAATCAACTCTGTTCTCCATTGTTGTCCCTGGCTGGTGGAACAACCTGCCCCCCTCCATACAACTAGCCGAGACTACTACCACCTTTAAGAAGCAGGTGAAAACCCGCTTATTCAAAAAGTATTTCAGACAAATACTTACACACGCACATGCGTGCACAAAATAATACAAAAATATCTATACATATTATATTTTTTTCTTCATCTAGCATTTAACAATCTCCGAGCATGCTCTTTGCTGACAAGTTAGGCCTTATCAGGGCTCTTAGTTTTGTAAACTCAAAATTCTATAGAAATCGAACGAGAATTGCTGGTGTCTTCATCTTGTAAGTCGCTTTAGATAAAAGCGTCTGCAAAGTAAAGTAAAGTAAGGATTATTTGCATTAAAAGCCCATAGGAGCGGGTTTTGAATATGGTAAGGTTCTGGGGAGCCTTATTTTAAACTAGTAGTGCAAACTGGGTGCTCTGAAGCACATTATCAGCACAGTTCATCATTTCTTTGCCTGTTATCTGTAGTCCTCCCATTGTAAAACAGCTCTGAAGGCCTGGAATTGAATTTTTAGTCATGATCACCATTGTAATTTTTGAATCTAGTCTGTCATCAATCATTATAGTGGATTATCATGTGCAAAGTCAGACACTTGATACATTCTGTCTGATTTAGCTACCAAAAGACATAATTAACACTGGATACAAAGACAAAGTCTGGATTCGAACTCACAACTTTGGATCATAAATATTAGACAAACCAAAATAAATGCATACAAATACACATATGTATTAATTTATTTATTACATTTGGGCAGTATGTAACATTTTATTTCCACATATTTAAACCATTGGCGAGAAGAACAGGTCCGAGTTCGGTATTAAACCCATGCCACCATGCTTCGATATTATATCATAGCTTTGAGATATTTCAGAAAAACATTTTGATTTGTAATGAAACCATACATACATACAATGGTCATGAAACTTGACCGCCATTCAGCCTCAGGCCACTATATTTCCCATCTTGGCTTGGGTATTCATCTCTGATTTGCCACACACAGCAACTAGGAATCACTGGTATGGCATCTCTGGGAGTGGTATCCCCAAATCGCCAGCTGATGTACTGAGCATAGGCCCAGTGGCGCAGTTGGGCCTCCTCGTGCAGCTCAGCAAGAGGATCCCTATAGAGCAGGGCGGTCTGCAGCACAGAGCGGTTCAGCACCAGTTTGGGGAATAGGACGGATGAGGTGAGGCAGCGCCCCCGGCCACATCTGCAGCAGAGCTGCTCGTGAGGGCTGCCGGAGGGTCGGCAGCAGCCACACTGGCACCAGGATGGGCTGCTGGTCTTTGGCTCTTCTCGCAGTGGCTCCGTTTGGCCTTTTTCAAGGTCTAAGTCGGCCTTACATCTGTTCTTTCCAGAACGATTCTGTGATTCTGCACCATTCTGCAACACCTTCATTACAGTTCTCAAGTTGGAAGAGACATCCTGTAAATTCACACAAACAAGTCTAGCTTAGAGTTGTCAACAAGATAATTATATAACAAGGGTAAACAAATGTCCTTCATTTTTCTTAATAGTTTTTTTTTTGCTGTAGTAAATTTACAATATATTCAGTCAAGTAATTGACTTGTCTTTTGAAAGTGAAAGTGAAGTGATTGTCACACGTGATACACAGCAGCATAGCACACAGTGCACACAGTGAAATTTGTCCTCTGCATTTAACCCATCACCCTGAGTGAGCAGTGGGCAGCCATGACAGGCGCCCGGGGAGCAGTGTGTGGGGACGGTGCTTTGCTCAGTGGCACCTCAGTGGCACCTTGGCGGATCAGGATTCGAACCGGCAACCTTCTGATTACCAGGCCGCTTCCTTAACCACTAGGCCACCACTGAATTAACTGCTGAATTAACTTTCATATTATCCATATGAGAGCTAACTGTCAGGTCATGTAAAATGATAAGGCTGTTGCATCTGACTGCAGTATTTATTGTGACCGTGAGGTGTTTGAAGGTCACAACCCATGATAAAAATCTAAACTTTTAAATTTAATATGTGACATTATTGACCAGACACTCTTTCACTCCGCTTTTATTCTGCCTCAGCCACAAAATGCAGATTTAATGCAGTCACTCTTCAATGCCCAGTCAGGCCTGGTCTGCAGATGTGTTTTTTAGTTCTGTAGCCATTTCTATCTGGGTCTTCCTCATTTTGCGGTTGTGTGAAATACTGATTATTATACCTTACGCGGGTGAAGTGAAAGGGGCTTCACTTCCTGTAAACTCTTCTTTTTGGACTGTTTGACCACCCTTATTTGGTTCTCATCCACAAACGAGACACCAACCAGACACTGGGGGAAGTACAACAATAGAGTCAGTGTTGTTCATGTTCATCCCTACTTTACATTAAACTAATAGTAATCCAGGATGCAAATGAAGGCTTGCATTGTGTGTGTGTGTGTGTTTCACCTCCTGCCGATCTTGTACAGACTCATACTTCCTCTCCGAATAGACCTGTTGAGACTCTTTAGAATAGCAACTGGTCCCAATCAGCCAGTCTATGAATACAGTCGTCTAAAAGGAAAAAAATAATAATAATAATAAAACAAATTATAAATTAGCCATTTTATACATTTTTTTTTACCTTTTTTTAGAATAGGCAGCAACCATACACACACACACACACACACAAATATATATATATATATATTAGTATTTAGTAGACTGTATCACTCACCAGTGCATAGTATGAGAGCGTTGATCCGATGTAGATAATCAGCTGTACTATGCTGAACTTACCAGCCTGACCAATAATATAATGTTAATGGATGTTTGCCATGACACCATTGTTGAAACCTCATCTTATATACATAATATCTTTTGGCTGCTCTCTCACCTTTCCAAATACCATGACATCAAACCTGATCCCAAAGGCTTTATAAAGAGTCCGAGACTCAACACCATTTTCTGTGTAGTACCTCGCAAACCTGACAAAGACAGCAATGTAAGGTTGTAATGTAATGTAAGGTTTTAAAACAATCATTCTGTGTGACTGTTGACGTCTACCTAAAATTTAGTCCTGGGTACAGTGTCCGATTGCTCTCTTTCTCATCCAGCCGGCGGAAAGAATATTTGGGTAGACAACTGTTGAAGAATCGGTTCAGGTCACAGTCCCAGTTTATCTGGATTCCAATGACACCACCCTGCAATGAAAAAAATTTAAACAATACAGTTAATGCAAAACACAGACTATTGTAAGTAATTGTTTTTGTCATTGTGATACCCAGCACAGCACATGGTGACACAACAAAGTGTGCCCTTTAACCCATCAACCTAAGTTATCAGTGGGCAGCCACGAAAGGCACCCGGGAATCTGTGTGTGGGGACAATACCTTGCTCAAGGGGACCTCAGTGGAACCTTGATGGTTAGGAATTTTAAACTGCAACCTTAAAGTTACAAGTCCGCTTCCTTAACCGCTAGACCATCACTGCTATTATACATGAATACAGATACAGACAGTTTAACCCCTTACGGGTCTATTAATAGACTTAAATGTAATGTCACAAGACTCCCAGTAAATTGTACTTGCTATTGAACTGTAACTATTTTGTTCTAAAGATTTGTTCTATAGCATACTGGCACAAAAATGCAACCCATATGGTCTGAAGAAATAAGTTGCTATTCAATCTTACTGAGACCAGAAAGGAGCATTAGCATACAGTAGTTTTAGCACACTCACAATGCATTCTTAAGCTAAATGAGAAATTGTAAAAACAAATGTAACCGAAATCACTTGTGAATAAATTATGAAGACTGAATGACCTCTACTGCTATATCAGCAAAGTTCTCTCTGGCCCCCTGTACAACATCTCCCAGGCGAAAGATAGGACAGTATGGGTCTGTGCGTTGGTTGTAGATACATTTCTTCAGGTAGTTGCCATCCACTTCTGGCAGAATATTCCTTCTGCATGCATTACAGAAAAGTAAGCTCAATTGGTTCTTTAATATTTTTTTTTCCCACATGCATGATCCAGACAAACAATGTAACTCTTTACCTTATGAAATTAAATGCTGGAAACCGTATGTTGTTCTTGATTAGGACTGTAAAATTTTCTGCTGATGTCAACAGAGCAGGTCTGTAATGAAAAAAATTAATTTGATCTGTGCACTCTAGATAATGTGACACTTATGAAATGTAAATTAACATTTCTTAATCTGTGGAAACTGCATGACACACTTCCTCATTCAGTAAAATAGGATTCGGAAAGTTCCCTAAATCGGCACTGCCGAAAACCATGCATCTGAAGTGTAAGCAGAGTCACCACTGGTACGTAGGCATGTAAGCACCACAGCAGCTTGCAAACATGCGTTTGGATGGAAAGCAACAGAGCACATAATGTATAGGAGTACTATGCATAAGAGCACCCATGATAACATTTACAATATCCATTTAAAAAAAAAAAAAAAAAAAAAAAGAGATTCAAATCTTCAAAACAACTGGATGAGTTCCTCTTGTGCTGCTTTAAATACATGGATGAGGTCATTTTCATTTTAAACATGCTCTTATAACGTACTTACTGAAAAGTAGCTGCACAAGCTCAGTTTCAAAATCATTATGTAATATAAATGCAATGATAGCAGAGATCAGCAAAGTAAGAACAGCCACTATGAATCTGTGCGGCCTGTCCCCTTAACATGATGACATCATAGGTTTTAACACGAAGGACGGGGCAGGTTTATTTTTATTTAATGGTCATACTGCACCTGGGAGGTTTTTTCGTGTTTTCAATGGGACACCAAGCAGACACTTCACATGTCTTTGTTGTCACATCAAACTTAACACAGACACCCGTCTGAACACCTGAAACAGGGGAAGGGGTTCAGTTTCATTACTCTCTTCACCAGAATTTTGAAGGCTTCAGCAGCGTGATCACACAGCATCGGCACACAAGATCACTATACCATGACTCCTGATGTCCCAGAGACCCTTCTTACAGTCATTATCGGTGCGGCACAGAGTCCCATAGTGAGGAACCTGAAGAACAGGCAAAGGTCATGTATTTCACAGGTCAGCGGCAAAACAAATCACTGTGCACTGGCTAAGGAAAACACTAGCAAACATACCTCTGGACATTTCCCCTGCTTTTGTTTCTTTGTCACTATGAAATTGGTGGCCACAAAAAAGGAGTTTTTCTCCTGCAAAGAGTTACGGCATGGCCGTCAAAACGGGAACAAACAAACAGAGCAGCATGGCTTGCTATACAACAAGTTAGACAATAAAAAAAAAATCACCCTTGTGTGTTAAAACCACACAAGTCATGTAAAGACACATTTGTAATAAATTGAGTTTTTGTGTAATTGTGTGCCCTCTGACACATCACGCCTCCGTATGCTTGTGAGGGAGTTACCTCATTGGGACTGTAATCCACCACATCCCACACTACCTCGCCGAAATCCGCCGTGTTGGTCTGGGCCACTCCCTTGACCTTTGTTGTGACAGAACTGACGACTAGGTCATACTCCTGGTACTCTTTATTCCACAGCAGCATGATGCTACCACACATCCAGGGTTCAAAGGTCATCATGGAACAAAAACAAATATTTAGTACTGCTTTAAGATAATGAATTCATATACATTTACAGCATTCACCAGACGCCCTTATCCAGAGCAACTTACAATCAGTAGTTACAGGGACAGTCCCCCCCTGGAGCAACTTAGGGTTAAGTGTCTTGTTCAGGGACATAGGTGAGTGTGTTAAACTCTAGGCTGTGTGTGTATACTCTATATATATATATATATATATATATATATATATATATATAGAGAGAGAGAGAGAGAGAGAGAGAGAGTATTGTATTTTTTAGTATAACGATTAAATGTCTGGGTGTGATAAAGGCAGAGTGTAGGACACAGAATTTGAAAAAAAAAAAAAAACAGTAATAACATCTGTAAATATGTACAACTCTGTTCGTGAACAGATAACTTAACACTGACAACGCCTCTGCGCATTAATACACCGAACGTCTAGAACGCTGTCTCGGCCAATCAGGTTTTTCAACCGGAACTACGTTTTGGATCGACGCCGCGCTTTGCCGCAGTGCAGCCGTCACCTTCCGCGAGATTTACAGGCGATACTCACCAAATAACCAGGAGAATGACGCCGTTCAGCGCCCATTTGAGCGAGCCGAGCTTCACGCTCTTTATCCGGACGAGTTTGCTCGTCTCGTACTCGCAGAGGTTCAGCGGGCTGCAGCGCATCGCGGGACCGCGGGGAAGGCTTCCGTTCCGGGCGAGGGTAGTCGAGGGAACAGTCCGCAGGAGGAAGCGCTCCTCCGGCGACGAGCCTGGTTCTCGCTGGCGCGAAAGGGGAAGGGGGCGAGTGGACGGTCGAGATCAGCGGCCGACAAGGGACCTTTGTTTCTTGCCCACGGTGCAGCCCACCACTGTTCTTCCAGACAGGGAGCGACGTGTCCCGCCGCAGGTCTCCCTGGTGTGGCTCGGATCAGAGTACCGAGCAAATATGTCAAGACATGGACAGGAGTGCAACAAAAAAAAAAAAATGTATACACTTTTTTTTTTTTTTTACAGCCCCTGGTTGAGAAAATAAATAGAAATTATCATATTAAAAGGTTCTGACACATGACTGTCAGCAATTTGAGCAACATTAACTCTTCTATCAGATCCCACCACCCAAACCAGCCTCGTTCCCAGCATGCATCAGTGAGCCTTGCCGGCCATGACCTGTGACCCCGATACCTTCCTGAACCAAGTTGGCACTTGACAAAGTCACTACGGTCCACTCACTTGAGATTTTTCTCTGGCTGACATATACCAACCACAGCCAGGTGCCATGGTAACGAGGTAATCAATGTCATTTATGTTCACAGCATTTGTCCAGAGTGACTTACAATATACGGTTAACCCCGGAACAACTCCCGGTCAAGAGTCTTGCTCAGGGACAATAGTAAGTGGGGTTTGAACCTTTGACTTTGGGGTCTTCTGGTGACTGCCACACTGCATTTTAACATCAGTGGTCATAATGTTGGGACAGATAGGTATAAAGATAATACACAATGTTTTTATCCGTATTTTAAAAGAGAAATTTTGCATGTAACCCATGTTTATTTGAGGGACTTTTTCACAAATACTCTCATAAATATGTGTGAATAACTAGAAGCAAATTAAAAGACCTGCAAAAAACGTGAGCTGATGATGATCGAAAGCCTTTGGAATATACGTCAGGACACATAATAAGAAACCCAAGTTCAAAGCGAAATGAAGGCACATTTAATACTTATAGCAGGTAGAAGAATACTTATAATATTCAGCACCATAGCACAGATTAATCTTGAACTCATTTAAAACTTGAATTCTTAATAATGTTTTTATAATTATATATGCATGTATGGTGTATTTGTCTACATTTCTGTAAATGGTCTGGTCTGAAGGTTTTTGTTTTAAGTGTTTTAAGTGATTCTTAAGGAGGTATGTACTGCGGGATAAAATATTAATCTTGATGCTATGAATACGTGTGTTTTGACAGTAGCAACACTGATAGGTTCTATATGACTCATTGAGGAAGAGCAAGAGGAAGGAGAAAACATGCAAACAGAGTAGTGAGACATTCCTCCACACTCCACGTACAAAAAGCGTGCCCGTGTCTATACAGAAGGCCGTTAATGTCAGTTACAGTAGATAACAAATCTGCTGAAAAAATCTGGTAACATTATTACAAAATATTATAATTCCTATTTTTAGTTTTCTTTGTATCATGTTTTATGCAGAAATACTGAGAGTCTGTGTTGCTTTACAATCTTTGAAGCTCCACCTTAAATGTAAACTGCTGGAATTGCTGAACACGAAGGTCATTAGAAGTGAAACAATATAATAAATTTGCGTGATTAGAAGGAGCTCACACTGGAAGGATCACATTACTGGCAGGCCCGGCTCTGTGGGGAGGACAAACCCACCCAGCTGCAAAAATGGTCCACTCATCCATGAGGGAGAATGAGAAACCTGGTTTTCATTTAAAAGAACTTGATGGTCTGCCCTTTTGGCAACTCCTCTAGACATGCCTGCAGACTGGTCAGGAAGCCATGGGAACCTCTGGTTCTAGACATCTGGAATAACCTCCTCCATGAGCCCCCCCCCAATAAAAAAATGTAATGCTTGCGGATGGCCTTGGTGGCATGCCAAATAAAACTTCAACACACCCTCTCCAGCCAGCAATAGGACTGAAACTGGCAGAAATTCAACCTTTTCCATCACTTCTTCTTCTTCCTGAAAAAGCATTGATTAATTCTTGCTAAGGGACTGCAGTGGTATTGTCTTGGTTGGACGTTTTCTCAATAAACAGAAGGTTGTCTGGATAAATGCCATGTTACAATTCTCTAAGCACAAAATTAATAAAAAAAAAACAAGTATTTAGTATTAAATTATGACTGTTGCAATCATTGCAGATTGTCAAAGATTCAGCCAGATAATGTGAAATATTATGTAATGCTGCTCTGTATCGTCTTTGTATTTGTCATGTAATGTATTTTAGCTAAAGCTCTTATTTACTAGCATCATCATCTGCTCGCAGTGAGAAACACAACTGGCATGTATTACAATTTGCATGGTAAGCGATCCACAGCAAATGCAATTCTGGTGTCTCCATTAAACTAATGTTGTCCATTAAAGATTTGAATAGTGAAATGCAACAAACAACGACAAAAACATGTTCATTTAGGTGGCGTGAGATGTAGCTTTTACTGGGATTTTTATTTCATGTGTGTGAATTTGCTAATTATTCAAAACATTTTGTGACTGGTTTGGATAAACTACAGAAAAATGTGACTTTGTATGTAATGTTTATAAATGCCTCATTAACATTCACTTAATTGTACTTGAATGGAACCTAATACGACCCCAGTGAAATGGAACCGAATTTTGACCCAAACCATAACCTCATAGCACATATTATTATATACCACAATACATATCATTACAACCCCCATGTTTTTTTTGTCATTGAGCCTGATTTGTTTTTTCAAATTCATGTTCCCATGATAATTAAAGGACCCTGATCCCTGTTAGCCTTGGAGCATGAGTCACGAAACTGATTTCCATAGATAACCAAGTGCGAATCTTTATAAGAGAGTGAGGGACTTCAGACTGAGTGTAAATTCAGCTGAATTGTCCCCTCTACAGACACATCATGAGCCTGAGTAGCCAGGGCCTTCAACTGGGAGGCACTATTATACCAGTGTGCATCGGTGTCCAGTTGAACGCCTTCAACTACATCCAGACGGTTCTTCATCAGCAAAGAGAAGGGGGAATGCAGACAGTGGGCTGGCTTATTTCTTCCATCTCCCTCAGTAACATTGTGGTGGAGCTGTCCTGCTTCTGGCTGGTCGCTTTGGTCTGGATGAACATGATTATCATCAACGAAGTCGTGCAGCCGGGCTTGAAAGCATCTTTGTTCTTCTGGCTGGGCAGCTGTTGTGTGAGCTTCTGGTCCATTGCCTGGCTGAGCTTGTTCTACTGCATGAAGGTGGTAAGTTTCACTACCACTTTCTTCAGAGCACTGAAAAGGAACATCTCGTCCGTCATCAACAAGGCCTTGCTGATCTCAGTTTTGGGCTCCTACATCTTATTCAGTCCCTTTTTTACCCTTCAACTTCAGATAGACATGCTAAACGTCCCCTCCACTACCAACACCACCAACATCTCCTACTCTGCGAACTTAGTCTTTGCCTCATGGATCAACGTAGATCTCTACACGATGCTCTTTCTGTGCTTCCTTATCCCCTTGCCTCTGATGATCATGCTGCCCACATCCCTGCGACTGGTTGTGCACCTTTGCAAACATGTGATGGCCTTGCACCAAAACCAGACTCAGTGCCAAAGCTTGGACTCTTACCTGAGGGTGTGCAAGCTCACCGTGTCTCTTGTGGGCATTTATCTCACCACCCTCATCATCATGTCCTTTTACTTCATCTCCGAGCTCATTCAGAGCAATGTCTCATACCACATCATCATCTGCAGCTGCACTTTCTACTGCATCATGTCAGGAGCGCTTCTCACGGCTTCAAACAAGTTCCTGAAGGAAAAGTTGCTGAAGATTCTGTGCTGTAAGGAACCTCCGGACACATCAGGGAAATGTCAGACGGCTGATACTGAAGTAACCTGATTTCAACATTCACCACTGCACCTGGAACAAAGGTGACATTTAACAGTAGCACTAGATGTGGTTTTAGAAGAGGAACCTCTGGATTTAGAAGTACTTGTCAATATTGACTTGCTGTTGCATCTGTCTGTTTTTACTGTGTCTTTCATTCATTTGATCTAATTCATAATAAAGAACCTGCTGTCTTCTCATCTCTACATGGAACTGAAATCAAATTAAATAGCATTGAAGTAAAAAAAAATAAAAAAATTCAGGTAGTTCTTTTATTTTGATATTAAATACATTGAGTTTTTTTCCTATTGCAACTGGACCAGGTAATTCTGTTCATTTTAAGTTACAAAAAGAAAGAACTGATAGCATTTTAATATAGTCAAAATTGTTTAATCAATTAGAAAAAAAATGTATAGAGATCATTTATGGTTGTGTTCATCAGTTAAACATCTTGAGCAGTTTTGGCTTCAGAATCTCCAGCATCTGATTGTTCTCGAAGACCTGAGGTAGCTTATCCACGTCGAAAATGGTCTTATGAGCCTCGTTGAACAAAGCCTCACCAATTTCTTTCTTGACACGGTCCCTCCATGCTGACAGCACTGGTCTGCTCTCAAACAGAGCAAAGCCAGAAGCTGCAGGCTGCAAAAACGCAAGAGCACCAGTTAGGGGGAATATCTTGAACCAAACAGATGTGCAGGATCAAAAGTGGACACTTGTTAAACTTGTTATTCAGGAGTTTTGTCAAATGTTCAATGAGTGGCTTTTAGCCTCACTCTTCGGCAAACAGTTGTTTCCAGAAAGAGTTATTTTTGTGTTTTATTGAGCTAACGTATAAAGATCAGATTATTTGGTTAATTTGATAAGAATATAAGACATCACCTGCATTATCTCCACTATGGCCACCAAGTCAGCAAGTGAGATATGGTCCCCAACTATAAATGGCTTGTTCTGAAGGAACTTCTCCTCGAAGATCTTCAGAGTCGCATTGAGGTCCTCCACAGCTGAGTCCATCTTCTCCTGAGGGACTGGAGCCCCAGTTATCAAGGGTGCCATGGTCTGATTTAACAACAGAACTGATGGGAATTCGGAAGGTTGCACAGGCAGTAAAATGCAACACCACGTGGTGTTACCTAACAGATGTTTACTCAGCCCTTACCCTGAACCAGAACACCTTTGACCCATGTGCCCTTACGGACGAGTGCTGCCATGCAAGGTATTCATTCACCAGTGCTCGCTTCTGCAAATCTGCAGGGTACCAGTGGTCAGGAGTGCGAAACTTCTCAGCCATGTACTTCAGAATGGCTATGCTGGAGATTACAGAAAATAAATTGACCGTGGATAAAAAAACGAATCACAGCATATCAAACAATGGTCATCAGAACCGACTGTACCTCTCAGTGAGGACAAAGTTATCCTCCTTTAATACAGGCACCTTCCTCACCATACTAATCTTTCCGAACTCTTCTCCATACTGCTGACCTGGATTGGAGGCAAAAATGAAGCAGCATTGCTAAAAAAAAGTGTGTAAATGTGTACCACAAATTATTACTGAAGCCTGCTAAGGAATTCTCTTGGCCCCTCTGTGGTGGAATGAACTTCCCCTTGAGGTATAGAAACTACAACATAGTGAATAAAAAGATTGTATTCATAGTTGGGGGTCCTAGTGAACCAGAATTGATCACTTAATCGATTGTAACATGGAAGTACGTTGTAAGTTGCTCTGGATAAGGGTTCTTCCAAATGCCTTAAATGTAAATATACATGTAAATTATAGTGTAAGGCCTTGGTTCTCAAACTGTGGAGTGTGTAAACTGTGTCGCCCTCTAGTGGTTCACAAGGAGATCATATTTACACCTGCAGATCGATTTTTGTTAATCTTTTCAATTTAGTACGGTGAATATGGCCACTTGCTCTGTGTAGCTGCCAGCTAAAACCACCTAACATTTTGTGAGGTAATAAAAAGTCAGACGCGCGTTCCACAGCGACCGAGCGAGTGAGTGGATGAAGGAACGATACGGTCGGTCGTTTGATGTTGGCTTGAGTCCAGGATTTAGGGGTGAAAAGTGTGGACTGTGAACTTTGGGAGGTCACGTTACGTAATAAAAATGGGAATGTGCAGGGAGACCTTATCGCGTTATTCTGTTTCATACTCCACGCAAGAGCAAAAGAGTAAAAAAAAAATAAAAAAATAACGCTTTGGTTAAAATAGTATATGGCGCGTGTGTCAGCGTCTTCTCATTACTTTATTTAACAGCGACACTAGGAGCGGCCCAGAAGTTCTTTTTTTTCCCCCTCTTGTGGCATTTCCTCCGCCGCACGTCGGAAGGAGACCAATCTCGGCCAGCATCTGCTGCGGCGGCGAGGAAAAAGCCCGAAAGAAGATCGACGGAGAGCTCGACGGGCCGCTACCTGTCGTCAGGTCCACCACGCGGAGCTCGAAGGGGACGCTGTTCTTCTTGGCGAAGATGTAGACCGAGCGGCAGGGCTGGGAATGCAGGTCGAGGAAGAGCTCCAGCGGCATGCTGGCGAGGAGCGCTGGAGACCCGGAGAACGTTCGGGGGATGGCCTCCAGCGATAACGGGTACTTATGGACAAACAAGCTCCTCCCCGAAGCCTCTGGAATTTTGGAAAGTCTCATGGCGACTTCTGACATGGAACCAGAGTAGTTAAGTGTTGCACTTAAACAACAACAGAATAACGTTCGGCTTTTTGGTTATTATTTTTCACACTTTGTTATATTGCAGCCATTTGCTCAAATAATTTAAGTTCATTTTCCGCTCATTAATGTTCACCCAGCACCCCATATGTTGTTGACATTTTTGCATATTTATTTACAAAGAAAAACTGAAATATCACATGGTCCTAAGTATTCAGACCCTTTGCTCTGACACTATATTTAACTCAGGCGCTGTCCATTTCTTCTGATTCTATCCTCGAGATGGTTCTACACCTTCATTTGAGTCCAGATGTCTTTGATTATATTGATTGGATTTGATCAGGAAAGCCACGCCCCTGTCTATATAAGACCTTACAGCTCACAATCACATCAGAGCAAATGACAATCATGAGGTCAAAGGAACTGCCTGAAGAGCTCAGAGACAGAATTGTGGCCAGGCACAGATCTGGCCAAGGTTACACAAAGGTTCCTAAGAGCACAGTGGCCTCCATAATCCTTAAATGAAGGACGTTTGGGACGACCAGAACCCTTCCTACAGCTGGCTGTCCAGTCAAACTGAGCTATCGAGAGGGGAGAGCCTTGGTGAGAGAGGTGAAGAAGAACCCAAAGATCACTGTGGCTGAGCTCCAGAGATGCAGTCGGGTGATGGGAGAAAGTTGTCGAACGTCAACCATCACTGCAACCCACCACCAGTCGGGGGTTTATGGCAGAGGCCCGACCGAAGCCTCTCCTCATATGGAGTTTGCCATAAACACCTGAAGGACTGAGAAATAAGATTCTCTGGTCTGATGAGACCAAGATAGAACTTTTTGTCCTTAATTCTAAGCGGTATGTGTGGAGAAAACCATGCACTGCTCATCACCTGTCCAATACAGTCCCAACAGTGAAGCATGGTGGTGGCAGCATCACGCTGTGGGGGTGTTTTGCAGCTTCAGGGACAGAACGACTACTTGCAACTGAGGGAAAGATGAATTCGGTCAAGTACAGGGATATCCGGGACTAAAACCTTCTCCAGAGTGCCTAGGACCTCAGACTGTCAGGACCCACAACGCTGCTGCTTCCTTGTCCAGAGCAGGAAACCCCAAATGCAGGTATCTTTGGCAAACAACACATTTCTTTCAGTGCTGCGTGTAACATTAAATCAGGTGGTGCACATGGTGTAAAATTGCAGTAATTCCAGCCAGCCGTACTTGCTGGACTGGGGAGTGACGGGAAAACAAACAGGGTTGCACAATGCCTTCATATCAAGTGCCAAGTATGACATGAGAACCAAAGCTGTAGTTTGGGGACATTTTTAATTCTCATGTTTTTATTACCTGATCTGCGCGAGATTGATTGACTAGAGGAGGATATATGTGATGCAGTATAAGAAAATGCAGCAGGGTGCGTGCTGAAGAAATGGGAGCAAGGCCAGAAAATGAAGAAAGGCTCAGTAAGAAAAAGGTGAACCTGCAGTGGCCCTTGATAAAGTCCACACCATAACACATTAATCAATCAGCGCATGTTGAGCAATGGTTAAAAAAGCAGTCCCAAACAAGTGACCAAAGGTACTGCTGTAACAGTGTGAAGATTTACTTTTAACAAACGTCATATTTAAATAAAAACAAGGCAGCGGTTGGAACAGTTCAAATTAATTGTTTCATATTCAGTTTCTTGCTATTTGTCAGATATCCATACCTTACATTCTGGGGTCAGTGTATACATTATAAAACTTTATACACTTATAGAATTTACCGAATAAAATTGAGGTAACAGACTTGCAGTCTTGCAACTCAAATGTGTCAATTTTACTGGGGGTCCACAGGTTCACTTGTGTGTATACATGTGCGTGCGGGTGCATGTGGGCTTTTAAAGTGGAGTCCTTGTGCTGTTTATGCGTGTTTTTGTGCTCTACACTGTAACAAATTTAAGAGATACTCAACCAAACAGGGTAAAATCCTACACTTATCTGCAAATATTGCCTTTTTTACAATAAGAAATAACTAAACAAATACTTATCAGTACATTACAAAACTAATAATTCTTAAAAATTGAATAGAATTTATATTGTACACATTTGTTAAACCTACTTAGTAACATTCTCTAATAACTAATCGGTTTAATTTATTAGTCCCCACCCATTCAGGGAGTGTTAGATTTAACTTCAACCTAACTTTTAAAGGCATCCTCCTCATTTAATATAATTATCAAATTAACATGGAGATAAATTTTAGGAAAGCATGGTACATTTCAGTGCATAGTCTCTGCTCTTTCTTAAATGTACTTGCACACAATCACCAACCCATCAACTGAACTAGCAATCACCCAAATGGTGTTTGCTCACAGTAACCTCCTTGTTCGGGTCATTAATAGCGTTCCACTCCCCTCCTCCAATGCTAACACTGCAGTAATGAACGCTACTGTCCACACAACATCACCAACAGTGACACGCAATGCATAAACATATCACTAGTAGGTGGGCACATGCAAATTAACCCCTGCAAAACAACCCCAAAAGCATGTGCACATTGTGGTCCAGAACACATTTAGTTTAGTAAATGTTATTCTATTTTTTTATGTAGCTGCACTTACACTTAAAAATTGTGTAGTGTGGTATGATTTACCTAATTATTTTGGATTTAGCTCACAGATTAAATTTAGGTATATTTTAAGCAATTTAAATGGATTGTTTTTTTTCTATTTTTAAGTATACATAATCAATACCCTGATACTGTACCTTGATGAGTACTTTACACAAAACAGACCAGAACATCAGCTTGGTGGCTCTAAAAGAGGGCATATTTCTTCAGGTCAAGGGGCCTCATATTTGCGTTTGCTATATAAGGGGTGCATGTGAGAGAGAAAAAAACAGCAGAAAGCATTTGTGGATTTAGTGTCTTGCAACAGCTGCATACTGCTGGCCAGCTGTGTTCTCTACGCAAGCACACAGCTCCCCCTACAGGCCAATCCAGCCTCAGGTGGGGGGACCATTAGAGAGAAGTGAAGTGATTGAGAAACATTGCAGCACAACACATGGTGCATACATACATGAAATGTGTCCTCTGCTTTTAACCATCATACTTGGTGAGCAGTGGGCAGCCATGATAGGCGCCCGGGGAGCAGTGTGTGGCGACGGTACCTTGATCAGTGGCACCTCAGTGGCAACCTACCAATAACGGGTCTGTTTCCTTACCTGTTAGGCCAACCACTGACTTACAATCAAGGACTCAAGCATACAGGGACAGTCCCCTTGAAGCAACTCAAGTGTTTTGCTCAGGGACACAAAGGTATTAAGTGGCATTTGAACCTGTGTGGACTGTGTGGTTTTCTGGATCATAGTGAGTGTGTTACCCACTACCACTTTTTCAATGTGATCAGCTCATTATGGATTAAAAAAATTATTAACACATAAAACTATGTAAAGTTAAATATACCTACACTCGTCAGCTACAACATAAAACATTATTGTGTGTGCTACCAGAACAGCCCTTACCCTTTGAGAATCAGAATGAAACCGTCCAGATCTCTGGAGGTGTTTTGTGTTATCTGGCCTAAAGATTTCACCTGCAGATCTTTTAAGTTCTTTAACTTCAGAGGAAGGGTCTCCATCGATCAGACTTGTCAATTATCTGCATTATACCACTTAAAGGTAGTATAGGTACTGATGCCATCAGGGGAATACCATATCCATGAAGGGGTGTGGATACACGACAAGATGGTTTTAGCAGGTGATACATTCCAAAGTAACATCCACATGATCTTTTAGACCTAAGGTTTCCCCGTATCACACTCCCTCCTCCATATCTTTATAATGATATAAATTATGAATTTAGACAATTATTATATCTTCTTCTAACCCACATATAACCACATATTTCAATATCAGCTGTACAACGCTACTATCTGCTGCTGCTTCTGTTTGTTCTCTCTGAGACACTGAATCAAGAGCACAGACTACTGGCAGACTCCAGTAAAGAGACCAGCAGATTAATCCTGGTTCTTGACAACTGCTAAACAAGGACTTAGCATGAAACGAACCAGAGGGTCACCACAGCCACCACCACTGTAACATCTAATGCTTCAGGGATTTTCAAATGGACCAGTAGCATCATAATGCACACATGACACTGGACTACACTTCTCCACCTCTACAACTGTAGGACTTTTTCGCTTATTGGACAAACCATCACAAACCCTGCACTGACATCATTTGCAGGCTCAGTCTACCCTGGAAGGGGGTCCCTCTCTGTATCACTCCTTTCCAAGGTTTCTTCCTTTCTTTTTTCTCTTTCCTAGTTTTTTTTGTGTGCAGAAGGTCAAGTGTGGGGGGTGTCAACTGTAGGGCCTGTCAAAGCCCATTGAGACATACTGTATGTAATTTTGGGCTATATAAGAAATATATATATATATATAAGTTGTATAAGTTGTTATATAAGTTTTTGTTTTTCCGATGCGTTGTTTAGTCATCTTTGGTGGTGGTCACAGGTCAGTACTGTTGGTGAACCTCAGATTGTTAAACTTGCCCGTTGTTCTTGCTTCAAATAGACCTTTAACTTGGGATCTAATATAATTTAATATATCACACCCCTTGATTGGAGGCAAAGTAATGAGAAAATTTTTTAATGCTTTAATGTGTCTGAACTTTAATTTAATTATTATGTATGTGTATGTATTACTGTAAACAAGCGTGCATTTTTAGGGGAATATATTATGATGGGATATATACTCAGTTTGTCGTATATTGGTTAGAATTTCTTTTTATTATGACTGACAGGTCAAATCATTATAATAGACATTTGTTAATGTGTGAAGCAAAAAAAATTAATTCGTGAAGATCAGGGAACTGTTTTTTTCCTGAAGTGGCCACGTGGTGGCGCTATAAGACAGATGCCATTTTGAGCATCTCTGTGAAGCCTTGGGTCAAGTCCGACCACAGCCATGCAAAGAGGAAGCTGATGTCCAAACCAGAGACCTGAACCCCAGTGTGAGGGGCAGCTCTTCTGCATAAAGAAATTAAACACAAGACAAGCTAATTCAGAAGCTGCCTTACAATCGGTAGTTACAGGGACAGTCCCCCAGGCGAGACTCAAATGTCTTGTTCAGGGACACAATGGTGGTAAAACATTGATGCTAAAAACAAATATGAAAAGTTCCAAATATGAACACTTCACCCCTAAAGGAGGACTGAGGGGCCATTATGGTGTTAACGGTAAACAGATGGTGTTGTTTCCAACTTTCCTTTGTGCGATTTTGTGACAAACCCACACACAGAGAGGTCCACTAAATCCCTCACGGTTTTATTGTCCCTGACAACGGAGATGTGATGAACTTCAGACAAACTGACGATGTTTTCTTTCATGAGTCAGTAACACTGTAATCACATTGGAGTTCACCCCACCGAACGTAAGAGTAAATCACTACACCAGAGACACCAGGAGGAAGTGGGTACGGGCAGTGCTTCAGAGGGAAAAATAATCATATCCAGACCCCTTTTGATGGCATTGTGTTACACCAGCTGAATTTGTCCCTTTGGGCCCCCAACCCGAGCCTTCCCCATTCTTGCCCCTTCAGAAGTACTTTAAGGTCACACTACCTTTGCAACACATTAAATATATATGCATATGTTCCATTTTTAAAGTGCTATAAACACTATAACTAATCATTAATTACATTGCTCAAGACTTCACCAAAAAATTAATCAGTCCCAATGTCTTCTACTGCAGTTCCCTTTGTGTGTTATCTGGACAGCATGACCAAATCCTGCTCACTTTAAGCAAGCTCCATCACGAGTTTGCATTCACATGCACGTATCTGTCATCACTATCACTTTAAAATCTCCAGCGACCCCCTTTCAGCGAGTGGCCAGGGCTTTTGGGTAATAAGCTCTGTCGCCTTAACACAGTTTTGTCTGCACAAGTCCATGGCGGAGCTCCATCACAGGTCTGGTTTGCATCTGAGAAGGCATGTGGGTCCAGGGTTTATTGCAGGGGCTAGCTGAGCCAAACAGAAGACATGTGTTCCACTCCAACACTGGAAAACATTCCCTTAACCACCCATCACAAGAATACACCCTTTGAAGCAATAGAGGCATTAGCTTGTATTTACTGTCTCCAACCAGGTCTTCTAACTCAACTTCTGACTTTTGGCTGGAAATGATATTGTGTTGCACTTGTAAGCACTTGACACAACAGTTCATGTTCCCTGTGCTGAAAAGAACAAGCTCACCTTGGCCATTTTTGTATAAAGCCACCAGGAAGCCACTTGCTCTCTCTGGGACTTTCAGTAAGTTACTCATTACATCAAGACTTGGGCACATTAGGAGCTTCAGCCACGAAGGAATGTGATGGTGATACAATTCATGGACCAAAATAGACTTTTCCACACTGAGAAGTGCTTATCAAACACTAGTTCAAACACTGCTTTGGAAGAGGGTCTCCATGCTGTGTTGTACGATGGGCTTGCAAGTGTTGAGAGTGGGGAGAGGTGCAGGTGAAGACTCTTATGAGCTCATTGGTCCAGATCAAAACCATTCCCGTGAACTGTAAGCACGGCATGATGCCAGTATCTGACGAATGTGAATAACCATCACACTTGGGGCAGAAGGAGCGCTACAAGAAGGAGACAGAGATTCGTTTGGATTTTTCCAAGTTTAGATTTCCTTATGATGCTGATTCTATTCTGATTATATTCATATATAACAAAAGAATCAACCTTTTAATACAAATAGATAAGAAGGAAGAAAGAGTATTCATTGAAGTTAATAAGTGTTTAAGGTGATCAAAAAGTGACTGTCACTACGCAGATATTTCTTCACGGGTGACATTCTTCAAAATATTAGTTTTGACACCGCTCACCATAAAGGAATTCAAGTAACCCATTTGTCCTCCCTTTCTCTCTTTAAAAAAAAAAAAAAAAAAGGCTAATCCAATATAAAAGTGCATGCTTGCCGAGTCAAAACAATCCAAGCTTTCTCCTGCGGCCTGAGTCATGAGGGGAAATCCACCTCCCAGGTAAATCGGCGTGCAGGCGTCATCCCAGCTGCCCCGGCTCTAATTGTACTGATCTTTCATGTTGGCTAACCCTCCGACCGCATCTATCGCTATTAAGCCACTAAATTACCTATGAAAAATTTGTCTCCCCTTACAATAAAAACCCACATCACAGCAGTCCCTTAGAGGACCGCACCGCAGCCACTTTAGCCCCACAACACCCCGGCTGTAAAGCTGACCTTAACTGTGGCCGTCAAATTTCTCCTTAACCCTCCTGTCAGTGAGTGGAGTCACCCCAAAACCAGGTGATTTAAGCTCTGCAAACACATGCGGAAACTAGGTCACCGCTAGGAAGAAAGCAAGAATTTTATTGTGAGTGTTTTGAGTGTGTGTGTGTGTGTCTGTGTGTGTTTCATTAGTGAATCACAAAAATCCCCCCCGCATAATGACCGTGGACCATCTGGGCCGTCCCAACCGGGCGCTCCGCTGCAGTGTAGTCATGGCACGTCTTCGGAGCCGTCAGGAGAATAATTGTGCCTGTGCCCTCAGAAGGGGACGTTAAAACCAGATCAAGAAGGCCGCACAGATCTCCCAGGAGCACTCTCGAACATGCTTGTGCCTAATTTAGCCAGCCTCCTTTCTTCCCCAGCTAAAGTAATTACAGACCTGATTGTGGTTTCAATTAAACTCCTCTCGGAGCGTTTCACTTTATGGGTGTCAAATGAACTGCCTTACGGGCATTTCAAAGGGTTTGACAACATCAGAAAGGATTGCTTTTTTTTTCACCTTATCGTCCAAAACAAAACTGCCATGATGAACCGATATTGTTACCAAAAAAGCAACACGTTACCAGTATAACATGCACCTAAGGCTAGCAATACAGGTGCAATCAAGTATACTAACATATAGCTGTATTATATAGCTAAATACAGTACAGGCAAAAGTTTGGACACACCTTCTCATTCAATGTGTTTTCTTTATTTTCATGACCATTTACGTTGGTAGATTCTTGCTGAAGGCATCAAAACTATGAATGAACACATGTGGAGTTATGTACTTAACAAAAATGACTGAAAACATGTTTTATATTCTAGTTTCTTCAAAATAGACGCCCTTTGCCCTGATTACTGCTTTGCACACTCTTGGCATTCTCTCGATGAGCTTCAAGAGTTGTCACCTGAAATGCTTTTCCAACAGTCTTGAAGGAGTTCCCAGAGGTGTTTAGCACTTGTTGGCCCCTTTACCTTCACTCTGCGGTCCAGATCACCCCAAACCATCTGGATTGGGTTCAGGTCCGGTGACTGTGGAGGCCAGGTCTCCACTTTTTGTTAAGTACATAACTCCACATGTGTTCATTCATAGTTTTGACGCCTTCAGTGAGAATCTACCAATGTAAATGGTCATGAAAATAAAGAAAACACATTAAATGAGAAGGTGTGTCCAAACTTTTGGCCTGTACTGTATGTTTTAAACGTGTAAGTAACAATCGGTTTACCTGTGGTATGAAACTGTAACCCTGGGTTATATTTTGACATGCAAAGTGCGCATGTCTGTCTCTCTCTCTCTCTCTCTCTCTCTCGAAACGCACACTTTTCAGAACTGAATATAACATGTAAAAGTATTGCATGGCACGCTCGGATGGGCAGCCGGCGTTCCGGCAGCGGGAAAAGGGTTAAGGGAGTCACGTGAGAGATATTGTCACCGGGGCCCGTGCAGAACGGGGGGAAGAAGAAGTAGAAGAAGAAGAAGGGAGGAAAAAAAAAACTGTAATTTGACGAGAGAGAACAAAGCGAAGCGGGAGGATATAAATAGGCGGCGTCCGTGGGCGCCGCGCGCAGATCCGGCAGCATGAGCCCGCGCTCGCGTCTCCTCGTCCACGCGCTCGCGCTGCACCTTCTCCTGAGCGCGCGCGGCCTGCCGGCGCGCGACCGCCGGGACGTCGCCGAGCACGCGGGTCGCGGGGTGAGTAAAGGTGACGCCAACTTTATTCTGACGCGGGGGAGGAAAAAAAAACAGGAGAACGTTCTTACAACGTTTTAAAAACGTTTAAAAAAAAAAAAAAAGTCCTACAGCAACGCCAGGTGAGGAAATAAGTAGGTGGGCGTCCTAGTTGTTTCAACTTTTACTCAGATGCAACATGTGTTACCGGTGTTGTTCTTTGTACAGGGTGGTAGTAGCCTAGTGGGTAACACACTCGCCTATGAACCAGAAGACCCAGGTTCAAACCCCACTTACTACCATTGTGTCCCTGAGCAAGACACTTAACCCTAAATTACTCCAGGGGGGGACTGTCCCTGTAACTACTGCTCTGGATAAGGGTGTCTGATAAATGCTGTAAATGTACATCAGAGCCTAATCGTCTAAAGTATTGGGGGGGGGTGAAGGGTTTTCCTTCATGAGTTAACACATCATCTGTGTAACACATCAGATATACACTTTGGATATGAGGAATCTATTTAATCTACTAACGTCTGGTAATTCAATCCAATATTCAAAAAGCTCCAGCTGAAGCCCTCAGAACCAAGGTGTCGTCTAAAGAGAGCGGCACCTGCTGAAACTGTCCAGCCAGAAACACGTTTTCTGCTGTGTTTTGTCTTTCCTGCGACTCGGAGCATGAACTTAATCTGAAGTGTGGTCAATTTGTTCCCTATTGTTGTCAAAAGAGAGAGTGATTATACAAGCATGGGCAAGTTTCTCTTACGTTTTTTCCTCCTGCACCTGGCATTCTTTTTACTGCTCCCATTGCAAAAAAAAGAAGAAGAAGGGGGTATGCCTTGCTCTTGTTTTGAAGCACTAATAGCATGCTTTCGGATTATTGGTGAATCTCTGTGCTCACGCTGTAAAAAGCAACAAAATCTTCCTCCTTCTAGCCTGAACCTTCAGTCTTCAAAAAAAAAAAAAAACGAAAATCCTGCATACATACATATTATATATATAGAATTTTATATATATTATTTACACACACATATACATACACACAACAATGTTCATACAGCTACGCAAGAATGCATGGCTCACGTTAAATAAGCGTGCAGCATAATTGCTAATTGTCAAAACAACGTTGAGAATACACAGGATGTGAACGCATATTTGAACGAAGGTTTAGCAGAGACCCAGACAAAGAGACGCGTAACCTTGTTACACATTCCGCCCGACAGGGCTTTGCTCGCGGCACAACACACAAGGTAATAGGCACAGACTTGGCTCTCGCTCAGCTTCGCTGACTAATCGCGAGTGAAACTACCAACCCACGCCACCTTGTGAGTATAAGGTAGGGTCAAACCAGGGGAATGTGTCATAAGCACGCCGTAGCTGACCATCAGGGCGAACTGGGTTGGCAGTATCCGTCCTTCCCGTGTCGAGCGGCGGTGGAAGCGCTTCGAGCCGCGATCGAGGTGATAGCCATTATCAGGAACTCAATTCCGTCTAATCGCTTCCACCATTCCCGACGGCTGTAAATATTTACCCAAGTCAGATTCCTCCAGCATAATTCATTCTCATGCCTAACGGTCATTTACTTTATCTGCGGCCCATCAAGGCCCATTCTCGGTAGCTGTGCCAAATAAAAATGTATTTATACCCTTAGAATCTCCATGAATAATGAATAAATGCTATGGTGTCATTCAGCAAATTTTCAGAATTGTAAACTTCCTGTTTTCATGTCCTTTTTGATTGATCAGGATCGTATAATTTGAAATTCTGGATCAGACATAATCATTTACATAAAACAAAATAATTATATAAAAAGATTATGAAAGATTATAAACTAGAAAGATTCTAAACTTAAATCACATTCTGTTTCCCTTAGATGCAGTAGTACGTAATACCTCCAACGTTTGCATGGAAGGTTGCTGTACTGTTTGTCATTTGTCATGCCACCCTGTGACATATTGTCTGCTTGCTGGGAACGCCACTCCGACCAAATCCATCAGCTGACTTACAACGTCCTGTCATCACCGGAGTCTTGGGGGACATATGTCTGCACGCGGGGAAAAAAAAACCAACCGCCTCGGCCCGCGCCGTACGCATATGCGCTCACGTAACACTGGCCGCGGTTGCTGTGTAATCTCTCTGGCACGGTTTTGGGAGATGATGGATCGGATAAACATGGCTCTCCTCAGGGTTTCACTCGCACCGTGCCAGAAGCTCTTATCAGGGTTTCCTCCTGCGTTCTCGTTCAAGTTGGAACACATGAGGCCGCCACTGTGTGCTGGCAGAACGAGGGGAATGACGATAACTGGACATTTTATAGCAGGGAAATATAGGGGGAGAAAAACAAAAAGGTTTCAAAATGATATGGGTCAGAACAGAGGTTCTTTTTTTGGAGCGTGCTCTATTCTTACCTCATTGTTCAGGAAAGTAGTGTTTAGAACATGAAACGGCTCTGTAAACAACCCTTTCAAACACACCAGTACAGGCCTAGATGGCCATTATGCAATCGTCACAGACCTTTGAGTAAAAGAATCTGGACTGTTTGCAATAAGCAGCTGACACCATAAAAAAAAAAAGACTTTGACTCCAGACGTCGACCTTTGACCCCCCCCCCCTCGCTCGATCTCTGTTTTCGTTTGTTTTCCTTGTGGTCCACATTGGTCAGCACAAATTTCGATGATGATGGATGTGCCTCCCCCCCCCCAGATTGCAATCGGTGGGATGTACGCTTCATTTAGCAAAACAAGTCCCGTGTGCATGAACTTGACCCACTTTTATCTCGGACGTGCTCTGGAGGAGGTTAGCCACCGCCGGAGTTGCCGTCCCACGGTGGGCCGCGTTTCTGACGGGAAGCCTTGGAAAAGGCCCAAAAGTGTCCAGGGTGTTGTGCACAGTAAGCAGGAACACAGCCACATCTCCTGCGGTACATTTTTGTACCCGTGCACCGTGAATTCTGTCTAAGCATGCCTACTATTGTTTTGAAACGGTCTAGATGGCATTTGCCAAAACAGCTGTAGGGGGGCAATTGATAGTGTGGAAACCACCGCACATAAATGCATGTGCCAGAAAAGGTGCCGAGTTAGAGGTCTTATTGAATCGGCATGTCTGACTGGATCTGGATGGGTGGGTAAACAACAGGTAAACAGTGTTCACCAGGAATGCTCGGGCCTGCTGTGCAGACTTGCAACTCAAATGGTATCTTAACGTGTCAATTTTACTGGGGGTCCACGGGTTCACTTGTGTGTTTACATGTGCGTGCGGGTGCATGTGGGCTTTTAAAGTGGAGTCCTTGTGATGTTTATGCGTGTTTTTGTGCTCTACACTATCAAAAATAACCTAGAACAATTTGTACACATTTTTTGTTTAGTTAATTTATATGCAATATTTTTAGTGAATAGTATCTTACATTTAAAGTTAGGAAATACTAAAGCAAATAGGGTCAAATCTAACCAACACTTATCTGCATATTATTAATAAATAGTACCTTATTTATAATGATAATAAATAGGTAAACTAGGTAAAAATCTAATGCTTAGCAGTACATTACATAACTAATAACTAATAAATTGAGTAGATTTTTATTTTGTACACATTTGTTATACCTACTTAGTAACATTCACTAAAACTAATCCGTTTAATATGTTAGCCCCCACGTTTTCAAGGAGTTTTAGATTTACCACTGCCGATAATGTTAAAATCTTTAATTCTGCATATAATTAAATGCAATGCATATTTCAGATAGAGCCAAATAATAGTATGGCAGACATGAGAACTGCCACGCTAACACAGCAATCCCACCACACAGACACCAACTGAACTGGCAACCACCTACAGTAACCTCCTTGTTCGGGTCATTAATAGCGATCCGCTCCCCTTCTCCAACAATGCAGTAATGAGTGCTACTGTCCCCACAACGTCACCAACAGTGACACACAATGCATAAACCACGTCTGCATATCCCCAGTAGGCGGGCACATGCAAATTAACCCCTGCAAAACAACCCCACTCCACGTCATGCTCTGCATAAAGAATGTGCACATTTTGGTCCAGAACATATTTTTTTATGTAGCCGCTCTTACCTTTAAAATGGGTAGTGTGGGAACGGTTTACCTAATTTTTTGCCTAATTCTTCTAGATTTAGCTCACTCACTAATATAATTAAGTATATTTTACTCAACTTGAATGGATAATATTTTCCAATCTCCAGAATTGTTTTTTACAGTCTAGACCCCCTCCTGGTCCCAAACACTGAGCAAGCCAAGCACAGTCTGCATGGTAAAAAATCTGAGTGGCATGTTTAAGGGCCTGAGCGCTTAGCTCTTAGAGAGGCCGTCTCCACACACTGCACATTCCATGATTCCTGCTGGGCATTGTCCCTGTTATCCCAACAGCCCCTCACCCGGTCAGTCCACCTCACGGATCAGGAGTTACAGCTGTGTTGCCGTACAAGAGTGGGCATGGGTTAATGAGGTGGAATAGGGCAGAAAAAATAGATTTTTTATGGTCTACAAAGCTTGATTTTTCAGTGGCTGTACTGTTGCAATTTTACATTTTAGGCCATACATGTGTACCCCATAGGGTATACAAAAAATGAAAAACATTTTAATGCACGTTTCCAAAAAATGTTGGTCTCTACAGGGACTTACCCTATTTAACCTTTGTGTGATATTCATTTGTTTTCATGGAAAATGGGTTCTGTCTCATTGGTTTTGTTTTTTTTGGTAAACACTGAACTGGGTCCCACATGTGCAAACACCACATAAAGGGTTAAAGGATAAAACTGTACAGCTAAACATGTATGAAGGGGGGGGCAGTTAAAAAACTTTACTGTTGCAGCACTGTGCACACACTCAGGATATGCCTGAGGTCGGCTTGTAAACTTCATGTTATTTGATGCCTTAGGAGGCAAATGTGTGATTTAAGAGTGTCAAAAATTAAAAACTTCCTAAATTATAACACTGCAGAAGGAGGCAAAAAGGAAACCATCAGACGTGCAAACATACACTTACACACACAAAGCTACTGAACGAACCACAACCCGAATTCCTGCTCTCTAATTTACGTTAATGAACATTTCCTTCATGCTCTGATCTGGGCGTTTCTGTACCAGTGGTCATGAAATAATCACCTAACAGCAAGTGAAATCAGCTGCACGGCAAAGTCCAGACCTTCTCCTGGCTGGTTTACGTGTTATATTTGAGGCCAGCGTTTCTTATAAAACATTTTCTTGCCATTCATCTGTGAAGCCCGATTTACAAGTGCATGTCAAGTACACCCTCTGTGAAATCTCAAGATTTATTGGTGTAAACACTGAGATCAAGACGAGGCATGCACAGATTGAATCATTCAAAATTTGCCTTACCAATTGTAATCATTTATTATAATTAAAATTATTATATGTTTTAAGCTTGTTTTATTATGCCTTATAATCTTGTATTTTATTATAGTTTGCTGCATGTTGTATTGTTTGATTGTATAAACAAGTATAGACAGTGGTCTATAAGAGGGACAAAAATAATAGGCAGACTGAGGGATTTTTTCACTAATTCACTTTAGTATATATGAACTGAACTTTAGGTTACGTATTTTGCATTTTTACTGCATGATGGACTTTTTTATGGTTTCATGAGCTCTCTGGCGCGCAAAACAGTTTTATTCAAAATAGTTGAAACCACAGTTGCAATTAGCCTGGATGAATGAGCAAATGTGCTTTGACTGTCACCAAAAACTGAACGATCTTTCGATCTGAGTCAAATATGCAGCGTTGATAAAGTATTTAATAAAGTGACATTTATCTGGGATCCTGTGCCCTGTGATACTGCAGATCTGCAGATCCGGACTTTCCTCATTTCCAAAAACATATTTTTCATTCCAGCTGTCTGATGTATTTCTTCAGTATTTACTGATGCAATCTGGAATTTTCTGTAGCTTCACATCTGATAGTCTTCAAGGGTAAGGCTCCATGTATCCACTGACGAGCATGTTATCCACTTGTTTTCCTCAGCAGACATGGACTCAGAACTCCAGCCCCTATGGCCTGAAGAAGAGAGGCAGGGAGCCCCAATCCCAGGACACTGTCAAAGTTCTCGCCTGGCCTGCTGCAGACTTTGCGCTGAGAAACCACACTGGCTCCGACCCCTCGAACCGTCCACGCTGCGGGGTTCCGGACTACCCCAATCAAAATGAGATCCGCCACGGAAGGAAGCATCGGCAAAAGCGCTACCTCCTTTTCGGCAGGAAATGGAACAAGACCGACCTCACTTATAAGTAAGGAAAGTTTTGGATCAATGGGAATTCTGGGATCTGAAAGTACAAATCCAGACCAGGTTTTTGAGCAGTGAATTCGATCCTGAACTTAGCTACTTGGTTCAATCTAAATTCTGCTCTGGATTTATAGTTCTGCATCCAGGAATGTCTGCATCACATATTTATAATACATGCCTCTTCCTCTATTCAAATACACTTAACATCACTGTGCACCAAGGTCAATATGTATCTTAAAAAGCCTGTTTAGAATGAGCAGCACTTTCTAGCGTATGCCACAGAAGATTTATGCATACCCATAATCGGGGATATCACATATCTCCCCCGAGTATTTGATCTGGGCGTGGAGGATGAAAGTGCAGGGCAACTCCATCACTCAAGCTCTTGTTTAATTAAGGAAATATGTCATGCTGCTCGTTTCATGGTTTTCCCCGTGGGGAGAGCAGAAAGCACGAGCGGCTTCGTCACTTTTCAGCTTACCAGACGAATTCTGTCCATTAAAAGAACAAGGAACAATCAGCTGTGTTTTTACAGCACCTCATTCTGAGGCGCCCAGCGTAGAGCGACTGGACGTCGTCTGCAGACAGCTGCCTCCGCGTCTGGCCCTCTGCTGTCTGTCTGTCTTCCGTACTGCTCAGACCAGAACGCCACTTCACACGCGGGTGGATGGGAAGCCACCCAATAAATCATCTCCCAGCTGACTCACGTTGTGTTTGTGAGCAGCCTGATTATATAATGGCTGCATTTTACTGGAGTAAAATGTGCGTCTTCTTGTAAAGTAATAGGAGAACGGGCTGTCCAACCAGCATGAACGTGTTTGCTTAGATAAATGTCTAGCAGGCGTTCACTTGATATAAGTCCTATGACTGAAGGGGACTTGTTGGCAGTGGTGGACGAAGTACGAAGTTCTGACCTGTTGATTTATTATCCACTCATTAGTAAGAAGGAACAAGAGTTTTTGCGTAACATTGTGAAGCAAAAAGTAAGATATTTTCTCCAATTAAAATAATAAAATAGGGATACAGGAAAAAGCAATTCAATTACAGCAACAAGCTATTTCAGGGATATTACTGACAATACTACTGTGCTGTTTCCCATTTCCTCGATTATTTGGCTTAGTTTGAGCCAGAGCTCATCTACTGGTTGGTGATCAATGTGCAGAGGCAAGATCTGACTTTCAAACAAATTCTGTTAAATTTTCTGATTTGTATTGTTGTTTAATTTTTTATAAATTATTTATTGTTCTGGCAGCTCAAATTGAACTTTATTATTAAAAAAGTCTATATAATTGGCATATGTAAATCATACATGTGTGTGTGTTTTGTGTTAGTCCATTTTTATTTTATTTTATTACTATTAAAACAGCTGAAGGAGCAACATGTTTGGGTGCTTTCTAAAGGGTTGGAAATATATCTTTTTTTTATCTGATTCTCTCATTAATCAATCAATAAATAAAATAATCATTAGTTGCAGCCCTAGTTTTAGCAGTGGAGACATTCACATCTTCCATTTTTAATTCCGTTTCTTTGCTGTCTGATGAGTTTGTGCCGCTGCCACTTGAAGTGTGCAGCCATGAGAATGCATGGCTTCATCTGATTGGTGAATCAATGTCATGTGATTATTGTTGCTACGTCTGAATTGTTAAATGTGTTAGATCATCTGGCGGCATCTGTCTGGCAAAAATAAACCATATGAATGGTTTTAAAAAGTAACGAGTCGAGTTTTGCCCAATGTAAATTCACAAAAGTACTCAAGTATAAAGTATAGCAGTATATTAGGAGTATCTTTTTGTCAAAAAAGATAAGTTACTTAAGTAAATGTAACAGAGTAAGTTTAACTCATTAGTACCCACCTCTGTCAATGCGCCTAATTATTTGCATGAACCAGATAAAGACCTCAGATAAAATCCAACACGTCTGATAGTGTCATAACAAGACTAGAAAAAGACATGGCGCCGATACCCATCTTACACTCAGTGATGGAGATAACAGGAGTGTGCCACTAATCTCACGATTTAGCTCCGACTTGGGAAAATTCGCCTGCAACAATGAAACCGTTTGGAAATCGGACGGTTCGCCATGACGTGAAGTGTTTATCCTTCTCAGGGCAGTGGGTCTTTTTGCAGGCCATGCTTTTCTTGCTTCTGATAATGACATATTTATGGCCCAGTGAGTAACAGGTGAAGATTATAGAACTGTGCTTTCTGCTTATTCCTTCTGCAGTCAGCAGTGACAACTGGCTATCACGGCGGAGAAACTGTAATCAGCTGGTGCTCAAGCGAAAGTGCAAGTGTGCACTTTCTGTATGAACCCCGAAATTAATCAGCTCTTGCTGTGAGCGGATAAACAGCCACAATGTGTTCTTAATGTGCTAAGTCTGTCCATAGCTACCACTTGTGCTGGAGAGGAGCCGGCCTGCCTGAGATTTCATGTCATGTAATCACAGCTTTAATAAGAGTAACTGAAAGCACGAGCAGATCATTATCTCAGGGGCATGTAAATCAAACTGTGGTATGAGAAAATAATAACCACAGGCTGTTTATGATGATGGCATAATAGGCTGAAATGAAAGCCACAGTGCTGTTGTTTTTGGCTACTGCTTTGTGTGTTAATATGGATGTTCGTGGTGGTTCTTTTTTTCTTTTGTTTCCCCTCAGGATAGTTCGCTTCCCATGGCAGATGACTAAGGACAAGGTGCGACGTGTTCTGAAGGAGGCTCTGCAAGTCTGGAGCGACGTTACCCCGCTTACCTTCACTGAGGTCTGGAACACAGAGGCCGACATTGTTGTTGACTTTGTAAGGTATGGGGGTCAGAGGTCACTTTTTACAATTGCACAGGAATTAGAGATCATTTAAACCAGTGGTTCCCGACCTGGGGTCCCCCAGGAGCCAGTGTTCGTGCCTATGAAGTTGGAAACCACTGATCTAGACAACAACAATGAAAGAAGAATGAGCAAACTGACATTTTCATATACATAATATCAATCCCTCCAAGAACTCGCGATGTTGTGATCACAACAATTAATGCAAATTCAGCCAATCTGTGCGAATTTATTTGTGTTTTTTGCAATTTTGACATATTGCAGCATTTCGTGCATTTTTCATCACTCAAATGTAATCAGTTTTACTTCCATGTTACCAAACATGCAGACGTGTGTGACAGGAATGCTGCGCATCCTCCAAGGATCATGCTCAACAGTTTCCAAGTGTTCTGCACAATAGTGGGGATAAACTATTTTGTATTTTTCTATTTTGTTGTGGTAGAACACAAACGAACTTAGTCAATTGAAAACCATTTTTCTACTGCAAAGCACTCACGAAAAGTTAGAGACATGTGTAACCAAATCACTCAACCAAATGACAGTGCTGCAAGTGCTGACTTTGTTTGTTATTATAGACCATATAACCATTTCTGAATCACCTTATTGAAAACAGTTTACCAGTGCATTTATTTAAACAAACTATTTAAAATGGCTTAATTTCAATATTTTTGATGTATTAATTTAAAACAAATGAAAGATGATTTGCAGTTTTCACTTATTTCACATTAACCTTCCCCAGAAAAAAATGCTGAAACTTTTCCCCTTTTTTGCTTTTATATAGATCTTAGTGGTCACCTAATACTGGAGTCTTTTCCCAAAATTCAGCCTTGGTGCAGAATTACAGCCACTTTGAGCCAGTCCCACAATGAGATTAATCAATAATAATTATGAGGACATAAGGGGACAAATTCCAACTTCCAGAAGCACTATTTATACCTAATGCCATTTCTAGCCACTACAGGAGCATAGACAGGATATGGGATATTGTATTAATGTTATTTTTTATGTCATATTTTAAGTTTATTTTATGACCTTTAAATCTGATTTTATGAACTATGTTTAAACCCCTTCCTGTCAATACGTCACATGCACAAGACATGACGTACCATGGTATTTTGCACATTTTGGTATTATGGTATTATTTTACACACCACATTTGTCCTTCCATCCTTCCGTCTCCACCCTGTCACTTCTAGAGAACAAGAAGGTGACACACTGTGCCCTTATTGACATTGACATGTATTGTATAACAGACCATCTGTGCATTAAAAAAGTTAATTTCTTAGATATGCCATTATAGACATAACAATGTAATATATATAAATTACAAATGAGAACAGACTGTGAATTCCCTCATAATCACCAGATACTGGCATGAAGATACCCTCCCCTTTGATGGCCCTGGAGGGATTCTGGCTCATGCATTTTTCCCTGGAACACAGCTAGAGGGCAATGTCCATTTTGACTACGATGAGTCCTGGACTCTTGGCAATGAAATGGGTGAGAACTGTGAGAGCTGGCAGCTGCTGAAACTCCCACATCCCTATAGTTGTTTAAGCATTAGCATACTAACAATGTGCCGTGTCAGCACACAGACACACACACACACACACACACACACACACACAGACAAGGCAAGTCTAAGCAACACACAGTTCGCATTAATGGGGGCAGGCTCCTGCCAGAAATAAAGGGAAGATTACAGCAGATATCATAACGGCAGATGGGTCTAATCTGCTGTCACCTGACACCTTAATGCAGATTATGATGGGGTTTCTGAAGGCAGACTTGGTTTTCATGGGCCATTGTGCTGCATACAGGTACAGATTTGCTTCAGGTGGCCGGCCACGAGTTTGGCCATGTTCTTGGTCTGCAGCACTCGCATGAGGAGGGTGCCATCATGTCCCCGTTCTACAGCTTCTCCTACCCGCTAAGGCTGAGTAACGACGACAAGGCGGGCATTCAAAAATTGTATGGCGCTAAGCCAACTCCCATACCCCCAAGAGCGTCAACAGGCAATTCAGTTGAGAACAGAATTGTAAGTAGAAACCCTAAATATATCAGAGAGTGCTCCGGTGCTCTCAATGATACCAGTAGATTTGTTTGTGCAACTCAAAATGTTTTTTTTATCTCTGTATTGTTCTATTTTACAATGTGGCGGCAGCCTGATGCCTGCGACACAGATTTTGATGCCGTATCTATGATCCGCGGGGAGCTCTTCTTCTTTAAAGACGGCTACACATGGCGCATGTGGGACGGCAAGCTGCAGCGGGGCTACCCTGCCTTGGCTTTCCGGCACTGGAAGGGGATTCCACACAGCATTGACGCTGCCTTTGAAGACAAAACTGGCAAAATATGGTTCTTTCAAGGTGAGTGATGACACCAAGATGATGTTTGGCTGGGATGCTTCTTGTGGTTTTGTGAGTAGAAACAGGATCGGGCAAGTCTGTATAAAGATCTTTGTAGACAAGTGACTCAGAAGCTCCCCATGACCCATATATCTGGATTTATACTCTGAACTTAAATGGGCATGATGGGACAAGACTGTACACACACACACACACACACACACACACACATAGAAACTGTCACATACTTACATGCTCAAAAAACCCACGCTGGCACAGGGATGGAGATGCCCATAAATTATACATTGTCCAGTGAGGGTGCAGCACTATCATTGGGAGACAAACGTTTAATTTGGGTCATAAAGAAAGAGCTGACAGTCCGATTTTAGGCATCTGTTGTCTGTCCTGTTCAATCCAGTGGCCATGCATGGGTGACAAATTATAGTAAATAAAGTGTCTTAGTAATTTGTTGTGTGAAATGCCCCCATATAGAGGTTCTAATGATTGTAAGGATTTTAATATTAATGCTATTATCACGGGAGGACCCAGGGGGTGCATTTGTGGACATGTCGCCAGTGGCTGTCGAAGCAGGGGAGCAGGGAGACGAGGAGCGTGGTCTTTTGAAGAGACGCAGCGCAAAGCGGCGTGAGGAAGGGCAGGGAGACAGGCATGATCAGGGCAGGGGTGGCACACGGTGTACAGTCTTTACCGTGGCCAGGTGAAACAGGAAATGAGCTGGCGGTAGACTAGGGTCAACAGGCATGGTGGGGACCGGATCAGTCAGGGCTTGGGCACAAGAATTCAAAATAAAAGTCAAACAAGGCAAATCGGTGTTCACGACTGATGAGGGGGCGTGATACTAAGATGTCGACCGGATGTTTATTGGGGAAACCCCGTGACAGCTCTGGTTTTAATTGGGGTTAGAATTAAACTTCTGAATTGACTTTGACGTTTTGTTTTGTGTTCAGCCACTAGGGTGCAGCATCCACCGCGCATTTTGTGTCGACCATGATTCGCTTAAGCAGAAGTTTGCTTTTTATCCTCTACCTGAGGCTGTCATACAGTTGGACTGAAAATGAATTTATCTGTAAGCGTTAGGCTCATGCCACACATTAGATCTCATAAATTTAAGATCTACAAGCATGCATAAACACAAGGCCAGGTGTTTGAGCACTTTTTTCACCCACTGCTGGCAGGTCACAACTACTGGGTGTTTGATGCGGAGCGGAAGATCTCAGGACCGGATTCATTGCAGTGGCTGGGCCTCCCGGTTTCCCACATTCAGGCCGCGCTGCACTGGAAAGAGGACCACAGTCACCAGATCTACTTCTTCAAATCCGGCAGCTACTGGCGCTTCAACCCCCTGAACAGCCGCGTGGACTCAGCATACCCAGAGAGTATACAGAGGCGCTGGCCCGGCATTCCCGATGAGATAGATGCCGCCTTCCAGGATCGCTATGGTAAATATCACAAGCGATAGTCCCCTTTATTCATATTTTATTATTATCACCCTAGGGCTGGGCGACGTGACGTAAATTACAATATTGTAAAATTTTCTTTAAATTCAACAAATTGAAAAGTGTTGAAATTATATTTTTTACATCAAATATGAAAGTTTTTTTTTTTGTCCTTTTATTCATAACTTCTCGTTTTCTGCCCCTGCCCAACTCCTGAGCCAGTAGCAGCAGGGCTTAACATCACTGTAGCCTACATGTGGTGAATTTTTTTTTTATCGCTCCGACATCATCAAATGGTAACAGTGCTACCAAATGCATCTGGGAACTATTCACAGCGCATCACTTTTTCCACTTTTTTGTTATGTTACAGCCTTATTCCAAAATGGTTTAAATGCATCTGTCCACCTAGGACCTCTGGAGCTCTGACAATCAGGTTCTTGGTCACCTCCCTGATTCCCCCCGATTGCTCAGTTTAGGTTGCCAGCTCTGGGAAGAGTCCTGGTGGTTTTGAACTTCTTCCATTTAGAGACGACGGAGGCCACTTTGCTTATTCTTCATGTGCCTCAATCCCTCAAAGTGAAATTGAAAGTGACGTCATTGTCATTGTGAGACACTGCAGCCCAGCACACGGTGACACAACCAAATGTGTCCTCTGCTTTTAACCATCACCCTTGGCGAGCATGACAGGTGCCCAGGGACACTGAACATTGGAACCGGCAACCTTCTGATCATGGGTCTGTTTCCTTACTTGCTCGGCCACCACTGGCCATTGACTACAGACAATTTCTTCATGCTTAATTTATGCTTAGACATGAACTGTTAACTGTGGGACCGTATTTAGACTGGTCTGTGTCTTTCCAAATCATGTCCAAACAACAGTTTTTTCCACAAGTGGACACCAGTGAAGCTACAGAAACATCTCAATGGTCAGAGGAAACAGGAGGAACCTTAGCTCAATGTAGAGCTTCATGACAAAGGATGTGAATACTTATGTACATGAAATTATCAGGGTTTTTTTTTTTACATGTGATTATAGGATGTTGTATGTGGAATTCTGGGGGTGGGGGAACTTAATCTATTTTGGAATAAGGCTGTATCATAAGAATATGTGGAAAAAGTGATACGCTGTGAATTCTTTTCTGGATGCACTGGATCTCCATGTATTATATTTTATATAATAGTCTAATATTTATGGTTATATTGCCCAGGAAAATGATAACACAATCTTGCTTTTTTCAAGACTAATTGAAACATACATATTATGCACCATCTAATGGCAGCACATGCAGTTTTTCTTCTTACTATTTTTGTTTTTTCAAGATGACATCATTTTATAGTAAAATAATCTTGCAATCCGTAACTCATAAGGATGAAATAAACAAAATGTGACATATTCCTTTTGCAGGTTATGGCATCTTCATCAGCGGTCGACGGTACTGGAAGTTTGACCCAGTGGAGCGTAGAGTTCTGGAGGGATACCCTCGCTACGTGGGCATGGACTTTTTTAACTGCAACATGAATGAATTACGTTAAACTACATCATTAATTGCAGTCTCAGTGCGTGTGTGTGTTTGCGTGTGTCTTTTATTCATATCACTTGTAAATCTCTCACCTGTTTCTGCTCATCAAATCTGGAGACATTGTGGTTTTGTCTTTTCACTCAGGAATACTGTGCACGTTTGAACCATGTACAGTGCACTCGTGTGCAGCTACGCTTGTATTTATTTTGGCGTGTCAAGCATGGGCTGTGCGCAACCTGAAAAAAAAAATTCAGGAACTCACTACCAGTTCCTCTGCTTACACATCTCGCGTCGGTTCACAGCTAAAAGAGGGCCGCACCCCCCCCCCCCCTCTCGAGTGGTGCTAAGAGCAGAACTATCAGGGACACTAGAGGCAGAAACGATTGCAATGAACATCATTCTCAATGAGAAGCACCCAATCATAGACTGATGAGCCCACCAAACACAATTCCTATTGCTAATCTGGGACTGTATTGTTAAACATGTGGTTTGTCACTAAGCTGTATTGTTTCTCGGTGCAGGACACTGGTCTCGTGTTTTTGAACACTTTTGTTTGTGTTATTAATTTTAATTTTGTGGTTTTATTAGAAGGAAATGACTCCAATAGTCACTCCAGCATTACCTTTTTTTAATGTTTCAGCCATTGTAACTATAGCCTACTGATGATGGCAGTATAAAGAAATCCTGTGTTTGTATTCTTACACTAAAATAATGTGTTTATGACTTTTTCGATTCATATTTACTATGTAAATACAAATCTGTTGTTCTGTACTTTGTTTTGGTACAAATAAAATACTTAGACACACATTTTTCTGCTTATTTTGTCCTCAGTTCAGATTCATTTGTAATACAGATGTTTTGGACTGAAAAAGTCCTAAAAGACATTTAAGAATGAGCATTAAATAAAATACAAACTCTATTATTGTCAGATTTCAGCACCTTTGGTAAAAAACGTATTAGGAAGATGACAGAAAATGTTAAATATCTCTCTGTCTGTCGGTTTTCGGTACTCGATTACCATCAAACAAAAAAGAAAAGACGAGGCGTTCATTCAAAGCAGTGTGATTGGACGAAACACTGTCAATCAGAATAGCCGTTCTATCGGCCCACGGATCAAATCCACGTGGAGGAGCGTGAGCGTCTGGCCTGGAGGCCCCGCCCCCCTCTGCCGCTGTTTATAAAGTCGCGCGCAGCCCACGCGTGGCCGGAACTCGCCGTTCGTTACGGATTTAACGCGCGGGCGGCTCGGCTCGGCTCGGCTCGGCTCGGCTCGGCTTCCCGGCTGATCGTCTGCGCGTCGCCAGGGCGGGTGCCCACGATGGCCAACAGCGTGACCCAGGAGTACCTCCAGATGCCCCCGGTGACGCGGGCGTACACCACAGCGTGCGTGCTGACCACGGCCGCCGTGGTACGTCCTCTCCTGCCCAGCCAATCACGTCGCAGGCTCGATCAGCGCAGAGGTTACAGATCGTCGTGCTAGAAGATCCCGAAATGGGGGATCTTCGCCTGAGCGTCTTCATTCCGCTGCTGTCGCTTCCTTTCATGTGCATCAGCACGAGGTTCAATGCGCACATTTTCATGCTGACAGTTCAGAATAAAGAAGCCAAGCATGTTAACACATGCAATACAATAAACTATATTAAAATAAAATGTCATATTTTACAATGTTATATGCACAAGACAACAGTATGAGCGTGAAATGTCTGAAATTAGTCCGGAGCACAGGGTGTAATGATAGTAGACTTGGCAGCTATTGATGTAGTAATTAAGCCCATCTGTAAAGTAAATGAGAAATATAATTTACTTTATATATAATGTGCATGTGTGTGAGAGAGAGAGAAGTGGGTGATTTAAAAAAATAAATTAATTTCATGCTTTGAAACTGGTAACTGGTAAATTTCAGCACTGTTTGACACAAATCTGTTCCATGTGTTTTATTTTGGGACAAATGATGTAATGGTGATGTAAGGTTTTGGATCTGGCCTGATGCTAAGTTTCTTCACAGCAACTGGAGTTCATCACTCCCTTCCAGCTCTATTTCAATCCAGACCTGATCCTCCACAGGTACCAGGTATGAGAGCAAAAAAAAAAAGTGCCTGTTCCACTCTGTTCATTTATTAGGTCATCATTGGCATTTCTCTCTGTTAGTTATGGCGCCTTTTTACCAACTTCCTCTTTTTTGGCCCCCTCGGCTTCAGCTTCTTCTTCAACATGATCTTTCTGTATCCTTTGAATGGCAATTTCACCACAAAACGCTGCTCTTTTGCCTAAAAAGATCATTTGAGAACGTGAAGCGAACAACCTGTAATGTGCTCGTGAAGCAGATGATCATTTTTTTCATAGCTCGGCAGCTTCTTTCTTGCAGCTGCATTTTCACTGGAGCGTGTCCTTGACAGAACAGATACCGATACTGCCGCATGCTGGAGGAGGGCTCCTTCCGCGGCCGCACCGCAGACTTCGTCTACATGTTCCTGTTCGGTGGCCTTCTCATGACCGTATCCTCCTCACGCCTTCATAATGTTCAAATTAAGAAATAAGATCAAACGCAGAGAAAAAGGCCTTTTTTTGGAATGCAAATAAATGTTGGGTGCATTATAAACACTGGTGATGGTGTAAATCACTCTGGAAGCTGGAATTGTCTGTTAATGGTGGAATTCGCGCTTTATCAGTAACAACGAGTTTTAGTGTAATGATGGTGTGTTCGCTGAAAATAGTTGCATTGAGTAAAGAAGCAATACAACTGGTCAAATTCCCACCAGTAGAGCATCATGGGGAAAAAATATATAAAAATGACCCCAAACTTAAACTTTATGCAGCCTGGATTGGTGGTGCACATGTAAGCTTCATCAGACGTTCTCCTTTCACCGACGCTTGCAGCTCTTCGGTCTGTTCTCCAACCTGTTCTTCCTGGGCCAGGCCTTCACCATCATGCTGGTGTACGTGTGGAGTCGGCGGAACCCCTACATGCGCATGAACTTTTTCGGCCTGCTTAACTTCCAGGCACCGTTTCTGCCTTGGGTGCTCATGGGATTTTCGCTGCTCCTGGGCAACTCCATTGTGGTCGATCTTTTGGGTAGGGTAATTATTAACGGACCCGGACAAAATATTTATTCTGCTCAGTTTGTTTTCCCTTCCTGCTCAGCAAATGAAGTAATTCATCTCTGACGACAGGCATCGGCGTGGGACACATCTACTACTTTCTGGAGGACGTGTTCCCAAACCAGCCGGGAGGCAGGAAACTACTGGCAACGCCTGGACTGCTGTGAGTATAAACATTTCATTTACAGCATTTATCAGACGCCCTTATCCAGAGCAACTTACAATCAGTAGCTACAGGGACAGTCCCCCTGGGTTAAGTGTCTTGGACACAATGGTAGTAAGTGGGATTTGAACCTGGGTCTCCTGGTTCACAGGCGAGTGTCTTACCCAATAGGCTACTACCACCCTTTGATTTATTTAAAGACTCGGAGCGAACAATGTGGTCCTGTGTCACTGGTATTTTCTGGTTTTAAATTTAGCAGACTGAAAAACAAATCCAATATTGAAAGATGCTGATGTATGATCGTATTTTTTTTTTTTTACTTAAAAAAAAAAAATTTGAACCAAACTCAAGGCAAACTTTTTTTTTTCTCTCCTGAAGACAAATTTTGTTTGACGGTCCTGAAGTGGATCCTGACTACTCTCCCCTCCCGGAAGACCCGATGGAAATTCCCAGGCAGGGCCAAAGGGGCGAGGAGGATGAGGAAGAGTAGTGGAGACTTACTCTGAAAGGACATCCAATTACAAGATGGGTAGAGGCCCAAAGACCAGATGAACGCAGGAGGAGGTCAGTGCTGCTTCTCCTGGACTGAGGTTTTACTTTTTTTTTTTTTTTTTTTTTTTTTAAATGAGCAACTCTGCAACGTGCCTCCACCCACAATCACGTCTTTCCAAAGATTCGTGTGAATTGGCACAGTGATCCCTGCAGGTGCCCATCGGAATAATTTTTTTATTGCATCGGCAGGAGGGACATTTTGGTCTGGTTGGAACTTGACCTTTCCAGATCGCTAATGTCAGAGAAAGGTCGACAAATATTTTTGCAATGAAGAACAGCATCATAAAACTTATTTTGGCACCTTTTTTCGTTTGTGTCTTGACTTTTTCACATCAGAGGGAGTGTTGATGGCCCAGAACGAGTCTTGTTGACTCATTGACAAATGTGCCAATGGTCTGAAAAACCACCAAGAGAGCTGCACTGTCTGCATTTTCTGGCCTTTTGTGGCTATTGCGCATCAGAAACAAAAGGATCCAAATGGGGAAAGCACGTGTGGCAACAAAGCACAAATGCCACGTGCGGCCTGTTTAATAATGATGGTGCAAATTTAGAGACACACACACACACACACACACACTTGAAGTATTTTGGCTTGATTTGACCTACTGTTGTCCGATTTGGTAAAAAAATAAACATAAAATAATTTCACTTCATCTTCATTATTTGAGTATGCCGCCCTTATAGTAATAAAAAAAATAGGAACTAAACCATTATTTGGAATGGTTATTTTACTTAAAAGAGCAAATAAATCAAGTTTACAAAAAATGGGTTCTATTCACAGACACAGAACATGACAACATAAAATAGTGAGAGAATTCTCAGTGACCTCCTCCACTGGTGGGGCGATGAGGGCATGTGACTGGGATATTGTGCAGAGACTTTAGTCTAATGGGACCAGGGATCAAGTAGTCCCCAGCATGGTTTGACTTGCCAATGGAATGTCTCTGTATCCAACGTAGGAGCCTTGCAGCAATACAAACGTGCGAACAGCCACGTTCGCTAAAACATCTGACTGTCTTGTGTCTCTCTGTATTACCAGGCCGGTGCAGTGTTGGCAAGTCTTCTCATGCGCCTAGAGGTTTTTAAAAAAAAAAAAAAAAAAAAAAACATTTGTTAGCAAAAGCGTTTGACACAAACCTCTAACAAAAGTTTTGAACTGAAGAATTGAAAAGTGCCCACCTGGTGTTCCTGTCCTGGTCTCTGATCTTCTTCTCCATCTCTGCATCTGTCAGTGTCTCCAGCAGAGGGCACCACTGGTCTGCATCGCCAGTATTTCTGATAGCAATCTCCACAGTGGGCAGCGGGTTTTCACTATAAGGCACCCAGGGAAAATTAGGTCATTAGTCAGAAATAAAGAAAAAAAATCCTTAACTGATACTGAACTAGAACAGAGAGCTAAAATAAATAAATAGATTTTTTTAATCACAGATCCTGACCTGAATAACCTTGCTGCATTGAGTAGTACAGACCAAAAAAAAAATATTTTGAAATCTACACTGCAACCCCAGTGGAACTGAAAGAGACTATTTCAGTGTCCAGGCTTGGTAGAGTGTACCAGTTTAAAGTTAATTTGTATTTCTGAAAATCTAGACATTGTAGTCTATTTATTTATCATATTTTGCTATAGATTAACAAAAAGCTCCCAAAGCAAATGTTGACTTATTTGTAAAGGTGCTGCTGCCATCTAGTGGGGAAGAACAAGCTGGCGTAATAGTGGTACCTGAAGGCATAGGTCCTCTGATGCCAGCTGAGCTGACCCCTGATGCTGTAGGCAATGGTGGTGACAAACTCTCCCCCTAATCCTAGTTCAGAGCACAGTTTCAGTGCAAACGTCTCCGGGGAGTTCTCCTTCTCTGACATGTCCCACTCAAACTGGTCAACCAGAGAGATATTCCCCACATGGATGTTCAACTACAGGGAAGGGAAAAGAAGCAGAAACTAGTTCACCCACCATTTTCATTTCATTTTGCCAGACTCCCACATTAAGAGGAATTAGTCTTAAATTTACTTTGGGAAAATGTGTTACCTTGATGATGACCCTCTGGTCCATTTGTTCATCTAAGATGCTATCAGTAGGGTAGGACTCAATTTGTTGCCGGATTGCAGAGGCAATGGCTGGCACAAAGGTCAAAGGGTTCAAGTCCAGGTCGTCGCATAAGATCTCAGCAAACATCTCTGGGGTCATAAGCTTCTCTGTGGGCACACAGAAGATATTGGGTAACACTGCACTATGATGTACAGCTACTTGGAAATTTAGGAGGAGTTTCAGCTCCTTAAGATTCCGTAGTACTCAGAGCCAAGAGAAACTAGAGACAAAAGTTCAAGCTACCATTCATGTTCCATGTGAAAGCATCCCTAAGCTTTTGCCCATCTATCTCCATGTCCAGTCGAATGGGCACCAAGACTTCAGTCTGGGTAGCATTCTCATGGATAACAGCAGGATCATGGTCATCAAAGCTGGAACAAACAAACAATTTTCCATTTCACATTTGCAAATCAGATTATCTGAAAGTAGACGTATTCTTGGGGAATTGTGGAAATCTGTATTGTGCGCAAAGGCCAGTAAGGGTCCAACTAAATGTATGAACCCAGATCACATTATCTGGGTGTGTTTTCTCAAGTTCAATTTAGTTTACATGCATATTAAGTCAGTGTGTAGCTTTTTCTAACACCACGTAAGCACAACCATAAATGTAAGTGTTGTACATAGCAAAGAATTAATAAAATACTAATTCCTTGACCATGATTCGTTTTTTTTTTTACTCTGATGGCACATAAAAACCATGTCCTTATTTCCCGCAGGTATAAAATGCATGCAGAGCAGTCCATAATTCCTTCATTCATTCATTTATTTTATGTGTGTCCATCTGCAGTGTCCTGATGGGGGACTCACCAAAGTGGAAAGGTCCTCTTTTTGTCCCGACCCAAACGGTTGCGATTGATGGTGGTAGAGCAGGGCACAGCGTCCAGGTGGTGAGAGCTATTTGGCAGGGTTGGAACCCATTGGCTGTTCCGCTTCGCCTTCTGCTCTCTGCAGGTATAAACACAGAGAAATCAAACGTCTGTCTGCAAAATAAAAAAAAAAATCGAATATGCAAAAAAATGTACCGCAGGGAAATGTGAAGACTTTAATGGACACATCTGACAAATGAAATTTGCATCATTTACATTTAAGGCATTTGGCAGACGCCCTTACAGAGCGACTTACAACGTGCTTCCTTGTTACCATCGATGAAGTGATCAATTCTGGTTCACTAGCACCCCCAACTATGAATACAATCTTTTTATTCACTTTTTTGTAGTTTCTATACATAACTTATTTTGATCATAAATATCATAATCACATCATATTTGATCATCATATTTGAATCAGAAAGCCCAGCCAATTAATAAGACAGGCGCTTGAAACGACGAAGTAAATAAAGGGCATCCTTACCGGAGATAGGCTGGGGGCTCGGTGCTGATGGAGACCGCCTTGTACTTCTCGTCATGTCCTTCAAAGATCTCTTCGACTTCAGACGCCTTCAGCAGAGTCACACTGGTGGCTAAAGTTGTGTAACCGTGATCTAACACAAAGAAAACACTGACGACTCTACTGCCATGAGCAGATAACTCGCTACAGCCGATACAGCATCGGGTGCGTCGACGACTAAAGTACAACTAAAAAGCCAACCGGAGTGGAGCACCCGGCGGGGCCGGAGGTGGACGACTCACCGTGCGACGATGCGACGATCTTTTTCCGCTCTTCCACCGAAGCAAGCCGTCTCGACAGCGACGGGTACCTTTTATACAGGGAGCCCCGGAACATACGCAGGTAATTCCCCACCTGCAGACAACGACAAGCGGCAGAACGTCGTGTTAAAAACGCCCAAAACGCAACAAAACACCCCGAGTTGATCAGAAGAAAGCGCTCGTTCGGTGGCGGCGAAGACCGTGGCCTATTCGGGCTATATGCTAGTCCGGCTAGCAGCAATACAGGATTCGTATGTTGGCGCGGGACGAACCTCGGACCCGATCATGTAGAAGTCCCCATCTTCTTCCAGTTGAAACTTCATAGGTTTCTGACCGAATGTTTTACTTAATGCCATGTCGACCGCGTAACAACAGACCGAGAGCGGCGTTCTGAGTCTGCGCGTTGGCTGGCGCTGACTGATGACGTCAGCTGCCATTGTTCTCAATTTCGCGGGGCACCACATATGGGTTCATGGTCAGACCCTGTGCTTATTATTAGTGTGGAATGTGTGTTAATTGTTAAGAAAGTAATACTCAGAGACTACTACACGCATTGTTTGGCACCGTAGTATTTTCTGAGGACAGAATATGCCCAGATCAGTGCAGCAGAAGTAAAACCAGCATTCCAGAGTACATATTCAAATCTCTCCTCAACCCTGTTCATAATATGCAAAGGGAAATGTTTGAGGTATGAAAAAACACTTTATTAATTTTTATAAACCTAGCATTGCTTTATACACATGTATGTTTGTAAATGTACACATATTAATTTAATTACAAAATAAAAGCATGTACAATGCCATATCAATCGATATTTACAAATCAATAAATAACAACAAATCACAAAACAACGGTACAAATTGCACAACCAGATATGGCACCAAGTAGCATGACCTACTACCATTCATGTAGGTTAGAGCTGTAGTCAATTTGAGATGACAAGGTCTTCAATATGATAAAGTCATTGCAATATTAAAGTACTTTCTAAAAGCATCTTCAGGCACGGTGTCAGGGGTTCCTCTGATTGGAACGGCAAGGGCGTGTTTTTCTGTGTGTTGTTTCACAATTTCGCAGATGTCTAGACAACAAAAGACAACACTGTCCAATAAGGGAAGATGTAAGAAATATTACTTGTGGACATTTGTGTGGTGATGTTTAGCTTAGTTTGTCAAGGCAATTAAAAAGTCCTGCTTTGCGGAGAGGGGAGGGAGAAACAGTCACTGATTCACAATGTGAGATCTTTTTCTCTCTCTTTATATCCCTCTTTCTTTGGTATTTGTGAGATGAGACATATTAAGAATTTCTCTGCAGGACTCGTGTAAACGTGTGCCTGTGATTCCCCAGATGCCTCGGTTATGGCCTGGCATAAAACATTCGGTCTTTAACATTTCGCTCCACCGATAGTATCTGAGGTTTGCCCACGCAGTGTGCCTCAAAACATGTTAAAGAAAGAGACAGAGGACACTGATCCAATCACAGTGGTCGGGACAATTCTGAAAAGTCAGTCCGTCCCAGTGTTCAGCCAAGCAAAAGCATCAGGCAGCATATTCTGTACAGGAGGCAGCCAATCAGAAATTGCACGAAAGACAGAACAGGAGGCAAGACCAATGTCAATGAAAGGCTAGCGGTAGGAAAAAAGTTCATATCATAAAAGTACAAATTTACTGTTCATGGCGGTAAACCTGTACACTTCACGTTGTTGTTCAAAAGGTCCAATATTCATTGTGTAAAACATTCTCCTCTTGCATAGACTTGTATTAGAGCCTCTGTCATTTCTTTTTTTCATTCCTCCATTAAGTAAATCATCGGCTACCAAATGGCTCACATGCTCCAGTTGGTTTAAAACAATAACTATGAGCTGCATTTCACAAGCAATGCAGGTCAAAAATACATAATAAAAGAGTTTAAAAGGTCTTATGTTCTAATTGAAAGCTTAGTTACTTGCATTCCGAACACTGCAAAAATATTTTCCATATAGGGATATGGTCAACAAAATGTTTAAAAAGTCCAACTTCATGGCCACTGTCGTGTTTTGTAGTGGTTTCTACAGTTAAACCTGAATGTGTTTTGTCTGTGATGTGAGACCACAAGCAGCTAAATAAAGGGAGCACAGCACAGACCGGTAGGCTCTCCACATGTTAAACATATTTAAAATGTAGAAGCACTGTAGAAAAAGTGCATGCATGTATCATCCACCGTAGCAAGCACTCATGCTTGTTTGTGTGTGTGTGTTGGTCCAGACATGCCACATGGTGCACGTCATTTCCCGGGCACGCCCCAACATCCACATGACCTCTTTAGGGAGAGAGTGGGGCTACTCTGGAGGGCTTCTTCCAGGGTTTTAGGACCAGCTCTCTGCCATCCTCTGTGGAACGTTCTCTTCTGAAACCGAGCAAAGCCTCAGCAAGCAGCAAGCATCTCCTTGGGTTTTGCACAAAATGTGCTAGTCAACATTTGTACAACAAGTGTAGCTTCAAAAGATGCCCTTGGCTATTTTCAACCCCTTTTGCTTAATTCGAGGCAAAGTAGATGTGGTGGGGTTCTTGGAGCGATTAGTCCTCGGAACACCATGTCTCCTCAGGACAAAGTCATAATTAGCTGTCGAGTTCATGGCATAAAACACATTTGCTTTGTCAGGAATCTTCAGTTCTGTGTTATAGAAAGACAAACACAACATTTTACACAACACAAAAACTGAAAGAAGTCACAGAACGGAAGATAGGACAGAAAGGCTGTGACATTACCTTTGTCTTCTGAGATCTTCTGAAAAAGTTCATAGTCCTCAGGTTTCTCCTGTTCCAAGTTGTGCTTGGCCATGGCTTTCTTGATGACCCCTTGGGTCTTATCTTGACTGGTGACCTGAAACATACCAAAAATAAAGAATGTCTTGTTTCCTTTCCCCAGAGGTCTGAATCGGGCACATCTCCATAGTTGTTCTCCCTCGTTCACTCACCAGGATGCTCTTGTACAAGTTGCCATCATCAGCATCCAGGCTGACCCTGATGATGCAACAGTCATCCACCTGCTGGTTGTAAACTGGTAGTGAGACGGTCGAGCAGGTGGAAACCGCCGACACAGAGCGCTTGTGTGAACGGGAGGCGGTGATGGGCATAGAGGAGACGGAGGAAGATGAGCTGGAACTAGAGCCAGAACCCATACCGGACGTTTCCAGAGAACACAGTGAGGTTGACTCCCATAACTGGTAAGAACACAGAAGGACATTCTTTAAAACAGTAATTGTGGATCATATGGTGTCTAGCTGATTATATAATATTACATGAAGGTGATTTAAAAGAACTTATATACAGCCACCCTGGTCACCAAGCATACAGAACATTCCATCTTTTAGCCCACTATGTAAACAGTAGGAAATTGTTCCCAATGACGCAATTTAGAACCACTAAACTGGTACTGCATGATTTACTGGCCAAAACCAAAGGTTCCTGTCACTGTCTCTTTCACTTTGGTATGATGTTCAAATATACATCAAGATGGGTCTAGCATTATGGTTTGTTTCTGTGTTGGTTCCTGTTTTAGGACATGTAGTAAACAAGTTCCGAGCGTCCCCAATTCCCAGTGTGAGAGTGAAAACTGGTTTACCGTGGGACTGCAGTCAAGCATGGGCTCCGATGCAGAGGCAGAATGCTTCACTGTGGGTGAGGATGCTGAAGTCTGCAGAGCCAGAATCAGACAGTGGAAGTGTTTTTTTAACTCAAATCAGCAATTCAGCATGTCAGCAATTCACTATCACAGCTGTGAATGAATTACTTTTCTTTCTTGAGTCTCAGGCGAGTCAGACAGGAAGCTGTCATTGGCTCCCTCCAGGTCAGAGCTGCTGGATCCGGCTGAAGTGACACTGATTGAGTCTCCGGCATCCCATCCACTTCCCTTGGAGCACCCCTGAGAGGAGGATTGGTCGAAGGACTTTGAGAGTGGTGGCCCGGCACTGCTGCCTGCAGCCTCTCCACTTTCAGACTGCCGACTAAGGATTTAAAAAAAAAAAACATTTGTACACAAAGCAGGAACTGGACATTATTTGCATAGAGCATAACAGCTCATATTTATGTGCAACACCGGGTAAAAAGACAGGCCACTCACTCGCTCATACGCTTCACAATTGCACCGTTCTTTTTGCCTTTCAGCGTGTTGCAAGATTCTGAGAGTGGCTCAATCTCACAAGAGAGTGAGTAACTGTGGTCAAAGTAAATTAAGTAAAGTAAATTAGAGTACAGCATATGTTCAGTTGAAAAGGGCATCAGTCTTTATTGAATACAGATGTTGGAAAGCCATGTATTGAATCTCAAATGTTTCTTGTCTCGTCTGCTCACCTCTCGGCCTCTGTGAGTTTCTCCACCCCGCTGAACCACTCCCTGAAACGTGACTCTCGTGTGAAGCTGTAGTTGTTACAGGCCAGCTGAAGCAGCTTGATCTGTGCAATTACCTCAAATTCCTGAACGACGGTGAAAAATATTTTAAGAACGGTTTTAAAAGCATTCAACTCTATGTAGCATTGCAGTAGTACTGAGATCTTTATAGAATACTACTCACCTTCCTCCTCTTCTCAAAGTTGATGAGTCCTCCCTACAAACGAATGATATATATTTAGGAATGCATTAAGTATAAAAGATACATTTATAACACCATAATCACTCACCTCAGTATAATCCTTCATGGCTGTATCCATCATGACCAAGTCTGTAAGGAAGGTTCCCAAGTAGGGGATGGTGCCCTGCATTACTCCCTGTTAAAAAGGAAATGAAAAGTGAATTTTTTTCTACAATTTCATGTATTCTTGGTTTTCAAGACAAAATCTGATTGGATAAATATTATTTTAATTTCGTAAATTAGTACTTTATTTATGTGGTTTTCTGATCAGCTGAAGATGTATCTGCCATCAGCAATGTGATAAATATTGTTCCACGTATACAATCCAGGTTAAAACGAACTAACACTTTAATTGCAAATTAATTTTTCAGGCCAAACAGTATTCAATTTCTAATTTCTAACCAGGAGGTGGCACTGTTGGGTCTAAAGAAACACCACAGAGCCTCCCATTAGCCATACCTACCAAGTCCCTCTGGTGTTTCCTTTGGGCTCGTTTGTGATTGATCTCCATGGTTGCAAACTTTGACGTGCCTTCCTGTAGACAGAAGCCAGATGTCATACAGAATATGCAAAGGGCCGGTAGAGAAATGTAATCACCGATGTTACGCACTGCTGTCATATTTGTTTAGATTTATTTATATGGGGCCAAACATGTATTCACAAATTCTAGCTGTATACATATTTGGTAAAAATATTACAATATTACAAAAGTACAAAAAGGTAACACTTTGCCTTTCAAATATGCTGCAATAAGAGTTCTTTTTTTTTTTTTTTTTCAGAAAGTCTAATCAGTAGTCTGTTGTCAGGAGATACAGATGGCAACACTGCATTGGAAAACCCACAGAAATATCTTATCATTGGAAACAGAATTTTCTATGACGTCATCAGGGATTCCCTGTGAAAGACCTAGGGCCTGATGTCAGAGGTTTAATTTTTAGCTACAACACCCTCACCTCTACCAGTGGCACACATACCAAGCATTTTCTATCGATCCTCCGTCATGTTTCTCAGACCAAAACATTTCTGCGGGGTTAGTTTCCTCTAAAACCTTCACCACGCCCAGAGCTGCTGACGCTCACTATCATATTCTGCACAGGGTTTGACGCAGAGCACGGAATGTGGCAGATAAACGCATGCAAGGAAGTCCTGCAAAAGGGGAGTTTGAAAGAGGAAGTGTCATTTGTCTTAAATGAAATGCATGGTATTCCGTCCACCAAAATATTCCTTTCTGTCTTTAACGGCTACTTGGGCAAATTGCAACTTTTACCGGCTGGGCCAGCTTCTAATTTAAGATGCAGGAAACACTAAATGTTAAGAGCACAGCTCTGGGCTTCATTGAAATACAAATACATGTTTGAACTCAATGATAGGGAGCTGGGGTTTATGGGTAAATTACTAATGACACTAATTTAAAACTAAATTACTAACCCAGCTTCGCTGTTAAACCCACAGCAAGACTAATGAGATTCGATACGCAGCTCAAATCTAGTTCTGAAAAAGAATGTGTATGATATGAAGCTTTTCCCAGCGGAAAAGCTTGTTCCTCTGACACAACAAGCATCCTGTTCACTCGCAGTCCATTGTATGTCATGGATGCAAATCCAAGGAGAGTTTTTTTTTGTCAAGACCGCTGACCCACCTTCACAAGTAGCTCCCGACTGAGAGAGTGGTTGTTGTCATCAGAAAAGATCACAGAAAGTTCAAGAAAGGTGCGAAAGCTCTCCCTATTAGCAAGACAAAGAACAGCGTCAAACGCCACAATCTATGGAAATTACAGCAATTGCAAAAGGATGTCTGAAAGCCGTGTTAAATTCACACGACCGACTGATGAATGGGACGAATGTACAATTCACCGTAAACGTTTTCTGACTTCTGACCAGGTTGTTAAGGACTCGTAGATATTTTTATAGCGAATGATGGCAAATTTGCCAGAAATCAGGGACTCTGGTCTGCTACTGTACAGTCCAAACTAGACATGTCGTGTTCCTCACCTGGACACCTCCTCCCAGGTGCGTTTGAGGCGATGGACAGAGTTACACTGAAGGGCGGACAGGATGGCCTTGAGGGACGAGAAGTTCTTGAGTATCCGGCACTCCTGGGAGGGGGAATAGCACCGGTGAGAGTCCAGATTTGTGCCGTTGATGCTTAAAAAGTCACCAGCACTGCACAAAGCTCACCCTGGCCACCTCTATCCAGCGTTCGATTATGCAGGCTCGTTGCATGGGTTTGAGGGCGCGGCGATCCAGGCAGGTGGCAATGACACAGTTGGTGACACAGTTGAACTGGGCGACTGTGGCGCGTACAGTCGGGGCCAGATGTTCCTTGCCTTTCTTGTCCCTCTGAGACCAGATGCCCCCCAAACAGTGGTAAGGCACAACCTTCTTGAAAAGTTCCTAAAGGGGGGAAAGGATAAGCCACAAAAGAAAACTATGATAAAAGCAGTGAAAATGACCTCTGACCCACAGGAACTTTCAGTTGGGGCCTCACCGCTTCCATGAGAGTGAACTGTCCAGCGATGACGACTGGGTCAAAGAAGAGGAAGTCCAAGGCAGGTTTTTCATCATCAAAGACGTTTTTCTCCGGCGAGGCTATGGGACATGAACCAGGGATTCCTGTAGAGTTGTAAACACAATTCATCTTGTAATATCCCAACAACTACCCAATACGAAGCCTAAATGTGACATCGAAATGCTCAGTGTCACGAACTGTTTTACTTTTGTTGTACCTTCTTCGTCTGTCTGACACAGCTGCCTGCGCTGGAAATGTTCCAGCAGGTTCTGGCTGCGGCGCTCCAGGTCGGAACCCTTGAAGTTCTGCTGTAGGTAGGAAATGAGGCCTTTCAGGCAGCTGTGCTCCGGAGGGCTCCAGAAGTCCTCAGAGTACTGGTCCAGCCACGCACCCAGGATAGATGCGATTGTGCTGAGGAGAGAGACAAATGACATAACTCATGTTGTGCCGTGATCCTCCCAGGTGAAAAGATCAATTTTGCCACATCGCCAGTTGAAATATAGAAAACGTCCTGAATTTTTTTTTTAGTGTGGACAGCTCTTAGTCAGCTGCCATTATTAACCATTTACCAACATCTGAACAAAGATGAGTCAGTGCAACGTGTATGGAGGTGTGTTGCAAGTTTGATAAAAATAGAGCACCTACTTTTTCAGTTCTGTCCGATCATCATGTGACCTCTCAGCATTTGGTTGCTGCATTTTTGCATACCTGATGAACAGAGAGAATGTTTCAGTGCAAGGCTGCCTTTACCGGGATGTCATGGTATGTGTAGTTCTGTGCATTTGAAAGTGAAAAGTGAAGTGATTGTCATTGTGATACACAGCACAGCACACAGTGACACAACAAAATGTGTCCTCTGCTTTTAACCATCACCCTTGGTGAGCGGAGGGCAGCCATGACAGGCACCCGGGGAGCAGTGGGTGGGGATGGTGCTTTTGCTCAGTGGCACCTCAGTGGTACCTTGGCGGACCGGGATTCGAACCGGCAACCTTCTGATTACGGGGCCACTTCCTTAACTGCTAGGCCACCACTTGCCCCACAATCTGACTACATTTACTAATGTAAGAGACGAGTAATTACTTAGCCATAGCTACTTAGTGGGAGTTTTTGTACCTGTTGAGCAGCAGGTCCAACACCTGCTTGGTCGTGGCAAAGGAGCGATAGGTGCAGAGGAAGATGGTGATGTAGGTGGAGTCTTTGCCCTTGAACGCTGACACCATGTACTCCACCAGCTTCTCCAGGGTCCCTGCTTTGATGGTGCGCACCTTACACGTCTCATAGAGGCTGAGGGCAGAGTCCGTCTCCATGCCCAACCACCGCTGGCCTTTGCTGGCCGTCTGGTGTAGCTGCACCTTCCGCAGGGTGATGGTGTAGATCGCGCCATCCTCTGCCTCCTCGCCGATCTCCTGAGTTGAGTTCTGGGGAACGGGAGAAGCATTCCAGCTTCACTCAGATGCAATTCCAGTAATGTCTCCTTTAAGAGCCTTATCTAGTATTAAGGAAATTTCGCAGCAATTACAACCATAAACTCTTCCCTCATTCCAAACGGCCTTAGTCACCCGTGTACCGGACCTCCCGCTGACCCCATATCAGTTGTTCTGCCAAAGCTCTTGGCATGGCTGCACAGTATTTTTAGAGCAATAATTATAACTTAGGTTACCCAAAAAGGCAAATCCTGTTTGGCATCCTGTGAGAAAACAGGACTGTTGCTTATTACAAAATTTGAATCCATTTAATAGACACATGTCTATTAAATATGTCTCTATTCACACAGTGAAAAAAGTGAACACTGGATAAACCTAAAAAAAAATGTAATTAATCTGTCACACCTAATAGTTTAGCATTGCCATAATGTGTATAAACCAAACACATAATGTGTATAAACCTGCTGTCAGTAGCATTATGGTAAATAAAAAAAAAACTATTTACTCATGAGCATAAATTAGACTGCTTTTTTTAACTTCTTTAATGAGAAATAAACACATTAAACAAACAACGGTTTACTTTTATCAGTGCATCCATATACTGTAAAAAGTATTAAAAAATCACTGGCTAAACTTAAAAAAAAAAAAAGTAATCTTTCACACTTATCTTTTATCTTTTTTAAATACGTCACTGCACAAAATGACAGTAGAAATAGAAATAAATAACAAAGAAAGATTTGTACACTAGAATTGACTGGTGCAGAGAATATTTTACAACACTGATAAACCAGTGAACGCCGCACCGGCTGTGGAAAGACGTGAGCAATACGGATGTACAGCGTAGACTGTGTCCTCGCACTGGCACCAGTATATTACATCAGCCTATTTACTGCTCTGTGCGGAGTCGCCATGGAAACGCCAGTGGACCAGTGTAATCGAGAGTCTCTCTGAGGTCAGCAGCCAAACATACGAGGGGATATCCCTTCATTAACTTGCTCAGCGCTCAGTCACCAACCGAGGCTCACGTGTAGCGGCTGAATGAATCACATTGGCCGCACAAAGACGTGCAGTGTGCGGTAGTTATGGCAGCCTGTACACAAAAACACAGTGCCACGCAACAAAGCACTCTGGGGACCCTCCTAGTGTCAGGCTCGGGATACTTTTTGCCATGATCTTGCACGGAGGGTTATTATTATAGTGCCAACAAAGGGTTATTATTATAGTGCCATTTTAAAAATGTAGGCAAGCAAGAGCTTAAAGAACACGCCTAAACACAAAAGATTTTGACGTCAGAGTAGATGAAGAGCGCTGCATCACTGAATTGTGAATTGGATTGTATTATACTGCATGTTGAATATATTCTTTTTAACGTTATATAGTGCTGTGTGAATGTTTATTCTCTGTAAAGCATATTTGTGTCCTGCCCTATGTAAATGCATTATAAGAGTATTTCTTTGCCTCGCAATGTGCCACCAGTATGACTAACATTATAGTGGCGTAGGCCTAATCGTTTCACTGGTCTAAATTTTATTCCTAATTTCAAAATATGATTAACCATTGACTGTCATCGACTGCAGCTATGAATACTAACAATAATCTCGAATGGCGAGCTATTTCCTATTGAGAAAAAAAGTATTATTTCACTTATTAATATATGTTATATCTTTAATCATTTAATTTCAGCTTTGAATTTCCAAAAGTAAGGCTTTGGTTACCGCTCAGATCACTCTGTTTTTACAGCTCATTTTCTGCTGTACATTCGAATGCACCTTCAAAGCTAGTGTAGATGATTCAGGGTATCTGATTCACCCCTTCACAAGCTGCTTAGTCCATAAACAGGTTCAGCTTTTCCATCTGTTCAGGAAGCATCACGAAGGAAAATCCTTTTCCCTTCTAAATGCCAGTGGCCCTTAACCTCAACTGCAGGTACCAGAGCCCAAACAGTGCCTAAAAACAGAGCTCACTTTGACCTAGTGTGGACATGGGGCTTCCTCTGTCAGACAATGGTTGCTGAAATGCGAACTGCTTTTAAGATTGGCATCGATTATCTAACTTCCTTCACAGATGTATCCTCATCCTCTGCATGAAAAGCACAGATAAATATATATGCATCTTTTACAAAGCATAACAGCATCTCTCAGCAGATATGATGCATTTAAATTAGAAGTGCCGCAGTGAATTCTCTAATCAAGAATAAACAATAAAAAAAAATGCAAAAATTCAGTCCGATATCTGAGGCGTCAGCAATAAAAGTCAGAAATGATAACCAAGGAACATTGTACTCTCCTGCTGAGCGCGTTCATGCATTTCTTCTGTTATTCATTCATGATTAAAATGTCATAGACATTTTGCACATGTTCGATTGCTATCATATAGCAATATATCTGTTTATTTCTATGTATAAAACTTTTTAATTATCCTGTATACCATTAATAGTTGCTTTCATTGCTTGGAGGTTTAACTCTAATGACCACCAGTCTACAGGGCAGATTTATGCGGTGCAAGATAAGTGTTATATTTCATTGTCCTGCAACCTCTCCAGTTATTAGCCTGTGGAGAGATGGGGTATGTGGGGCCAGAACGCTGCTCTGTGTGTCTTGGCCATGCTGCCTGAGTTTTAAAGGCTGGTCATAGTACATTAAACTGTGGGATTGCAGACAGCACACCCCACCGGTAGAGGACACGGAGGTGCACACACTCATGCACGCAAATACACACACGTTACATTCATTGCAAAAAAAAAAAAAAAAAAGACAAGCTGTTGCCAAACGTCTAGTAAATGCGTCGTCATTGTTTAGCATTGTTGTGCTTCCTGGGGAAATGCGTCAAGGATAAGAATACTCTTAAAACTGGTGGGTTATGCTTATCCATTAGATCGAGATGCTAAGCATCTCACAAGCACACACATGTGCAAGTCCGGCCCACGGCTGCGGGAACTCTGCGTGGCAGCAGATGCTCCGGGGAAGGGTCTGGAAAAAAAAGCACGGAGCAACATTTTCCAGGCCGAGGCCTGGAGAATTCCACAGGCCAGTCTGTTTCTCTCGTTTAGTGTCTCTAAGCAGGACTTGGTGAACCTCACATCAGCTACTCAACTGGGACATAGCTGGTGTATTTGTGACTTCAAAATAAGAAAACGTCAAATGTGACGATAAGCATGAAAGTGATTGATGATTATAATATGATAAAAATTATTTCATGTGTACAGTTTAAAAAAAAATGACATGTCTCAGCTCCTAAGCTAAACATCCTTTCTAATTCCACAGTGTCCAATTAGTTTCCCTGGTCCCTGTCCCCATTCTGCTGCGAGGCTGTGACAAAAGCCTCTCTGTGCCTCTCATTTAAAAATCCACTCAGGCCCCTCATTATATCACGTTTTACACCACAGCCAGAAATCCTATCTGCAGTCAACAAACACATTCTACTATTATATAACTACACAACAACAATTTCTGAATTCATGTTACACATACAGATGCCACAACAGTCTATGAGAATCTTTAAATGACCTTTTTTGTTCATCTTACTTGGTTTTGACAGTCCAATGCCTACAATGACGCATTATTGCTGTATATGTTTACACTGATGTGTCTTGGATTACCTTTTAGGTCTGATGGAACTAAAACCCCAGACGTCTATAAGGACAGCCCCGGCACGATTCTGCCGCATTTCAATCTCTCTGAGCACCATTAAAAGTGAAATTGAATCCAGAAGAAGATGGAGAGCCGGCCGGTGCCAGGACCCAAGCACGGCAGCTAAGCATGCAGACAAAGAATCTTTGTCAGAACAAATTTATCAAGGCCAGGTCTAGCGGTGCAGACCGACCCATCGTTTACATTTACATTTACAGCATTTATCAGACGCCCTTACCAGAGCGACTTACAATCAGTAGTTACAGGGACAGTCCCCCCCTGGAGCAACTTAGGGTTAAGTGTCTTGCTCAGGGACACAATGGTAGTAAGTGGGGTTTGAACCCGGGTTCAATATCCGACGCAACATATTAACAGACCACGTCCAGTCATTGTGGTACTTACATCCCAGCACCAAATCCAACTAGTAATAATAAGCAGGGCGGAGTCCAAAACACTCTAAATAGCCGGTTACATGTGCTTATAAGCCAACACAGCCTACACTTTCTGGGTGCGCTAATCCGTTCACATACACACACATTTCGGGGTTTCTCTACACGTGTTGCCGAAGCCCTAACGCGGGCACGGCCTCATTGAGGGCAGAGTGTGTGGAGATGTGGCTGGGTTAGGGGAGGGGATTAGCTCTTAGCTAATTGTGTTATGAGAGCAGATTAGCTGCTGCAGCAGCATACGGTGGGTGACAGTAGATTTGCCACGGCCTTCTTTCTGCCTGTTTTTTTTTTTATTTTGTTCTTTGGTGACACTGCCTGGTTTATAGGCACGTTTAGAGAGCCCGTGGACACTTGCGTGACAAAACACCATTTTGTCGAAGGCAGTCACAGAGGGCTTGAACTTGTGAGGCTCTTGCGAAGCTCTACTAAGAAGGACAGTGTACTAGGGCTGGTCTACGTTGATTTTGGTCCAGGATAATTTATGAAGACGTTCAAGCACAGTTGATCCATTACTGAGGCAATTTCCCTGCACAAATCCCGTGGCATGAAACACAATATTGCCATTAAATCCCTGAAAGCAAAAGGATCTCAGCCAACTATTAACTTCTCAAAGACGTGCTTCGGCCTGGGGACATCCAGGGTACAAGAAGATAGTCCAAAGACAACATTTTGCCATTTTTGAGGCCAACAAATTTAGGTCAAGAAGGAGACGCCATTCACAAGCGAAGTGTTCCTTGGAAAACTCAGGAACTTTTTCCAAGGCTCTAAACACATGGAAAATTCAGAAGGGTAATGATTCTCCCTAGCCACAATCTACTCTAAAGCACACTTTAGGACATTGAGAGCAAATCATTTCCTGTTTAATGACAGTATTATTACCATAACATCAGTTTTGAATTCATTTTAATACTGCACAAACGTACTGTATAATGGTAGTATAAAACTGAAAAACAAATTATGTCACGTTAATTAATCTGTGATATAGCTGACACAACACAGGCTATGGTGTAGTTTTGTTATTGTTGGTAACCACGTCAACTTCCATTTCTGGGCTTTCTTACCTCCAGCAAAGGCAGATCAGGGTCCAGATGGGTGAAACTATTCAACACCACCGGACTCTCCTCTCCTGTCGCGAGTTCTAACTTCACCGCGTCCCAGATGTTCCGCACCCTCCACGCGCTCGCGTCAAACATCTCGTCCGGGCAGTCGGACCGGAGGCTCTGGACCTCCGACGGCATCCCCACGACGTACACCATCGTCCACAGACGCGAGGGGGAACTGAATTGATACCAGCGCTGAACGCTGATCTCCGCGCTCCACGCCCGACGCGTTGACGCGCGGTCTGAACGCGCGTGACGCCGCGCTGAAAGGGAGACTCGGGAAAGCCCGGCCCCGCCCACAGGCGTTTCCAGGCCACGCCCACCGAAGCGGGACGGACAGGGTGATAACAAAGCGGGCTAAATATGCGCCCAGTCTGGTTGAGTCGGTACCGTCAAGTAGACTTAATTATGCCCCACGAGCTGCCATCGTTTAAAAACAACTTTTCCATTCAAGAAATGTGTTCTGCGCATTAATGGCATGCTCAGTAATAAATATTTTGCAACGGCATTAATAAATGAACGAAGTACCTTGTATTTATTTTGGCGACGTGGTTTATGAAAAGAGGAGGAACACGAATTCTGTTTCATTAATATGTGTAAAAGTGTAAGGGAAATGCAGAAGAACTACGCACCTCGCAGGACAGCCTTCAGAAACATAAACGGATGGTTTGAGTGGAAAGAAGACGGCAAAATGCCCTGTGGCTCTGCGCTCTTGTGATTGCTGCCACCTAGTGGCCAGTAGGGGAAATACAAAAGTGAGCAAGCACTCACTCATAATATGGGTTAGTGGTGGCCTAGCGGTTAAGGAAGCGGCCCCGTAATCAGAGGGTTGCCGGTTCAAATCCAAGATGCCACTGAGGTGCCACTGAGCAAAGCACCGTCCCCACACACTGCTCCCCGGGCGCCTGATCATGGGTGCCCCATGCTCACTCAGGGTGATGGGTTAAATGCAGAGGACAAATTTCACTGTGTGCACCTTGTGCTATGCTGCTGTGTATAACAAGTGACAATCAATTCACTTCATTAATATATCCTCATTCAAATGAATGAAGAACAGCTGTTCCACATCTGGTATTAATAAGAGTGAGTCCCAAAAACAGATTAGAGGAACAGCTGCATGTACTATGAGCTTGAGAAGATGGGTACTTAGCCCATAACAGCCCATTAACTGCAATTTCTACAAACACAGACCGCTGCTTTTGCACAATGTTAGCTGTCTCCTGACAAATCCATCTCATTCTGCTTTCCTTAGATCCTGAGAACATCTTTATAGTAAGAACAAAACATAAAGATACTGCTTTGAATTTCTGAAAAATCTACCTTCCATCACCAGGACACCAGTATTTCACTAAATCCTTGCCCTTAAGAACAGTGGAAACACTGTGTAATAATGTACCAAAGTCCTGATCTCAGCACTGTTTGTGACAGATTTTCTTTTGCAAGGTGAGGCCTTATTAACTCTCCAAGAAAAATCTATCACAACAATTGATCCGGACACTCATTTTAAGCCTTTGGTGTTGATCGGCACCAGTTCTGTGTTTCAGTGTTGGAATTGGGGCCTTTTTCAGTTTATGTTCTGTCAGAGATGTTGCAATTCATACACTGTTTGTTGAGTTGCATGTTCAAACTCCACTGTTTGGCAGTTCATTCACTTCAGATCTACCTCCCATGTCCCCTGTCCCCTGTTCCTTGTGCACTGCAGTAACAGTATTGTAGTGTGGATGTGGGAACATGCTGCTCTCATTTATTCCTGCCCTAATCATATTCAATAAAAAAACACATAAGTGGCTTCTTATCTGTGTGAGTCACCAACAGTAAATTAGGTATGGATGTGGTGCATTTATCCTGTTCAAACTGTGGGACACAAATCTCACACTGAAGCATGTGCTTTCGTGCCCAGTGACCCCATCACTTTAACACACAGCACTAGACACTGCACAGCTGTTTTCACCGAGAACAAACACTTCAGAGCGACCCATCTGTCCCAAGGACAACGTTCACCCCTACATCTGCCCTGCTGGGCCATGACATCCACTGAATTCCATGCAGTTCACTCACTCGGCGCACTCACACTGCATGAAGTAGCTTTTTATTTGCTGTCTGTAGATAAACTATTCAGCTCAAGAGGGTTTTTCTTTTCTCTCGCCCTTGCCTGAGTGCCAGCGATGCAGAGTAAACTTGGCAGTGACTCTGTAACTCTGTGTGGCAGGTGCAGGCCGCTGGGCGCAGTCCAGTGGTGTCCCATCCCGCCGCTGCCTCTTGCCCTGCTCTAATTTAATTCTACCGCTCCTTCCTTTGGCCACACTGTCTGCGGAGATCAATGCACAATGGCTTTCTCTACACTACCCACAGGCACATGATTTATGCCTCTCCCAGGATCCTTTCTCTGTCCTCACTCCCGCTGGCTTCTTCTCTCCTCTCTATCAGTCAGCTACGCGAGCACACACAATACACACATGGGAACACACAGAATTTGATCAAATTTTAAAGAATTTAACGGGTAGGAAAAAGACTTGATCCCGCTCTAAAAGTCGAAGCAATTGTATATCATAATAACACAACGAAACAAAACCAGCCTTTCACTGAGATGGAAGATAGCATCTGAGTTTCACGAGGGCACAAACACAGAAAAGTTGTGGCCAACCATGTCAGGGCTTGATGTCCCTGATGTCAAAGGGCAAAATTGAGAAAAGCAACCTCCATTCTAATGTATTTTCATTGTAAGTTCACAGCCCATCTATAAATGACTGACTTGTAGACTATTAACAAACATTTTATAGCAAGACACCATGAATATGCATTAAACATGTGAGGACTTCACTCGTTTCAGTGCTACAGAATGGAGAAAGCAATGTAAGACTCCGTCACTTGGACACAGCGCCCCATAATAGACCAGGCTGAGCAGCATGATCCTTACCTCTCTCTCAGCACTTCTGTATCTCACTGGACTACATGCCTCTGAGCCTTCACACCTCCAGCACCTCTTCAAGACTCCACACATCCACTCAGACCAGTGCATCTTCGCCCGATTCGGCACTAACCCTCCAGAGGCCAGGACTGGCATATGAACGTCTCTGTGATCAGGGTCCTTGTCATGAGCTCCGGTTGGACGCCATGACGTGTCGCGTTCCCTTTCTCGCCATTCTTTGTTTACCCTGACAGCTGTGTCAATAACGCTGGATCAGAACCATAGAACATTAACTTGGGACTTGCGATGTTGAGACTGCTGAGCTGCTCTGGCTTCCTACTGCTTGACTGGAAGGAAAAGGCACTTTCTGGTCTGTCAGGTATTTCCAGCATGTGGTGCTGACAGCTCAATGAAAAAGGAAATTACTGTGCAGTCCCGTGGAACCCAATCAAATGGAAAGTGAAACTAAAGTGTGCAACCCTTTCTCTTTGTGCCGAGCAAATGTATTTTCTTGGTAAGATGTGGGATTTTTCCGGCAGTCCTTCTGTCAGAAGGGCCAGACCAAGGTCGTCTGAAACACTCAGATATTTCAAAAATAACAAAAATCGTTTTCAGTGTGTGCGTGGAAATGTGGGCAGAACTTCCTAGACCTTTATCTTTAGACAGAAATATCATTGCTAAAGAATCTGTAATATGATAAATATTCCTCCTTTTTTCCACCTTCATCTCTTTTCTTTTGTCTGGATTGTCTGTAGCCACGATCACATTTGTGGTGTGTGCTGATGGTACCACACAAGACAAAGAGAAGGAAGGAGTTTTCTTACTCATTGTGAGATTGAACAAAAAGAAACAAATTCATATTGAAATGATAATTTTTGTTTGTGTGACGTATTGTTGAGGGCAGGTTTGGAAGGAATGAGAGCTGGGGCTGGGTGGGTGGTTATTTCCTCTGGTTCAAGACACAAATGCAGACTCCAAAATACAAATCCTATAGACACACTTGACATTACATTTACATTACATTTACAGCATTTATCAGACGCCGTTATCCAGAGCGACTTACAATCAGTAGGAACAGGGACAGTGCAGGTTGAGTGTCTTGCTCAGGGACACAATGGTAGTAAGTGGGGTTTGAACCCGGGTCTTCTGGTTCATAGGCGAGTGTGTTACCCACTAGGCTACTACCACCCCTAATCTGACAAACATTAGAGAACACTCCATTATGTACTTTGAAAAGAGCTGCAAAAGTGTGAAAATGAATCTGATATCTATATAAAAGTAACAGTATAGACATCATTCCCACACTGGGAAGTGGCATAGTGCTCTATAGTTTACACTTTTGTGTCACACGCAGATTAAAATCACATTGCTTGGACTATGTGTTCAGTGGCATCTCTCTCACTTGGCAATACTGCTCGGATCTACCAAGTTAAGCAGCATCAAGAAGCTGTTTAAATTCATGCACGCTATTGCTCTGGCTGTTATTAAAATAGGGAATATGAAGACCCCTGATCCACTGACAGTTGCTTTAATAAGCGTCTTGTAATATAATATATGTAAGAAAAACTACAACATAGAATGATTGTATTCATATTTGGGGTCCTAGTGAACCAGAACTGAACCAAGGCATCTGTCAAATGTCATAAAAGTAAAATGTAACATGGAGCAGTCAATCAAAGATTAAACAGATTTTTCCTTCCAGAACAGTTCCTCTGAACTTGAACCACAGCCACGAATATACTGTACATTTTTCTAATAAAAAAAATGGCTAGACAAGACCCAACATGCATTACTGTGTTGATTTCACTGGGACAGGGTTGCCTAACACCTCCTGGCTCGCGGCCATCAGGACAGAGAACAGCTGAACCCAGAAGCTGCTGCTTCGGTGTGAGTGCAGGGACACACCTCTTTCTGTCAGATATAAGCAAACACACACACACACACACACACACACACACATATATGTGAATGTTGTTGCTCAAGTGCCCACATCCAGGGTCTTTCTCAATCAAGCCCACAGACCTTCAAACTGTTTTTCTGCTCCTCGATTCTTCAACGGCCAAGACAGAACTGTACATCACATGCACCAGACACACCAGCGGGCAAAAACAAACAAATACAAGCATGGGCACGCTCACCAGGTCGTCCAGAATAGACACAGGGAAATCGAACATGCACATCTTCACCGGCTGAGCCAGGGCATTCTGCAAGCTGAAAAGAGACCTGGGCTCCATGGTAAATAATACGTCCGGAGAGGCTGCAGTATGAACCCCCAGCCCGCTCCCCTCTTGTTTGTTGAGCAACAGATCGCTGGTCTTGCAGTGTCTGTCTCTGTCTCTCTCTCTCTCTGGACGATTCCTTGATCTCTCACTCACAGAATAAGGAAATGTGGGAAGCAGCCGCCGACTCCTGCGGACTCTCTCTCCACTGCTGCTGCATCAAGAGGAGAAGCGAAATCTGAGTCTGAGTCTCCCTACCCCCCTCCCTCCCACCTCTCCCTCTCTTTCTCTCTCTCATTCATACATGCTCTGTCTTGCTCTTACTCAGTGCTATCGGTGAATGTTTCTCAGCAACTGGCCCCTCTTGTTCTTCATTCTACAGAAAGATGCACACACCCACACACCCAGACACAAAACAAATTCAGCACAGATCAGTTGATCTCAGGTAATGCTCTTCCTGTTCTCCACACTGTACGCATTTACACAGACGCATACATATTCACTTACGCCTTATTTACACTGGTGTTGTGTTCTGCAGAATTCTGAAGCACATATATAAACAAATTCATGTCATGCATTTTTACATCTACAGACGAGCCAGTACCATGTAATGGTTACAGATGCCATGTAAATTGCCATTTATATTCCTTTAGAAGCCTAAGGAGGACCCTTCACATGTACGTTTTTCCATAGTTACAAGGTGTGGGTCTAAAACACTCTGAAGGCTCCTGGTTTTCTGGCGAGGACCCCAAACGGACACCAGTTAGATAAAAAAAAAATTAACATTAAAACAGTTTTGATAAGAGAGGATGCATTAACCTGAGCATCTTGATCAGTCCAGGTATCATGAATGTGTGTCTAATTAAACCAACAGGACGCATAACTACATGCACCATCGTTCACTCAAACATGCACTACGCTCTATTATTAATGCACTGGGAATACAAACAGATGGTAGAGTTCAGCAGAAGCCGGTGACAAAATCTAGGTCACAAAACCTTTCTTGTGCTCAAAGCAGAGATAAGAAAAAAGGAACCTCTATACAATCACGATTTCTCAAAAGAAATGAAGTCTTCCTCATTGGGTATTTTGTATTGAACCTTTTCAATGCAATCTATTTTACTGATGTACAGATGTCTGCAACAAAATAATGGACCCTTGAAATGGCTGATCGCAGATGTGAGGCTTGTCGCATCTTAATTGACACAAAGCAGCAAAAACAATTGTTCTATGCTCGAAAATGTAGTACAACGAAGTGGCAGTATGCATTCGGAACCTGTTCAGAATTTAATCTATACTCTGGTTAGACTGGAGACAATAGACTTGCACTTCGGTGAAATGTGACCGTCAGCGTTTGTGTAACAGAGTTCAGTTCAGTCGATTGCTTTGTGCATGTCTAGTGAAACAGTATACACCTAAAAATATGCATTTACAGCAAATTAGACAGTGTTAGACGGTTTGGCTCTTCATTCTCCGTACAGTTCATGTGCAAATAACAAATTCATGTTCATTTTTCAGACAAAGTAGGACAGAGTTTAAGTTTTGGCAGCGTTATTTATAATTTTGGCAATAAACACAGGTCCGGGATGAAAATGAGACAGCATCTCAGACGTTGTGACAAACCTCTCCAAAGACTATTAGAATAAAAAAGAATGTTTTACAGTTATGTTTTTAAAGCTCTCTTGAACAGTGAGCTGGGTATTTTAGAAGTGTTATGCAGCCATAACAGACCTTGTGACAGGTGTTTAATGTTGTGGGGAAAATTGCTTGAGGTGCCTGCAGTCCAGAATGAGGAAGCAGGATGTGTGATGGCTGTCATTTGTCACCATGGGCTCTCACCATTTAATCTTTGCTTATGAAAACACCATTGAAGTTTGTCTTCAGATAACTAAAAAACAGTCCTTTTTTGTTTAGAGCTATTTATTTATGTAAATTCTGATGATGTACTTGACCTGATATTAGTAAACAAGGCCACTATCATGATGCTTTGAAACAAACAAAAATTCAGTTTAATAAAGTCATAGTAATTTGTTGTATGAGTGTCATCGCGGGAGTCCGATGGCGCACTAGCCGACATAGCGCTTGTTGGGAAAGACACTGGACACAAGGGGACAGGGAGAGGACACAGCAGCGGGCAAAGAGGGAGAATGGGGGTGAGGGCAGTATGGCACTGAAGCGTGGGGAGAACACTTGGGAAGGGGCACAGTCTGGGTTTACCAGGGCTGGGGAGAATTTAAAGGCAGCAGGATTTAAACGCTAATCAGCGTTCGAGGGTGTGGGTCAAATCCGGGGACATCCGGTGTGTCAGGGGCTGAGGCGGTAGAACCGTCAGGGCCGGAAGAGAACGCTGGCATCATTCGTGGCATTCTCAGGATGGGGCGTGAATGTGAAATTATTCACATTGTGAAATTATTTCACAAAGAGTGGGCAGCGTTCAAGATGGCCGCCTGGCTCTTATGTTGACCCCATCTCTTTCCGTTTCTGGGTGACGGTCTCCTCTGTCATTTGTGCACCTTCTGTGGGCCCGGTGTGACTGTGACAATGTGATAATGGTTGGTAGTAGTAGAATGGGTGGTAGTAGCCTAGTGGGTAACACACTCGTCTATGAACCAGAAGACCCAGGACTGTCCCTGTAACTACTGATTCTAAGTCGCTCTGGATAAGGGCGTCTGATAAAGGCTGTAAATGTAAATGTAGATAAATGTTAAAGTGTTAGTTGTGCTGAAGAAATTATATTATTGTTCAGAAAAGTTGTGCATATCACCTGGACATGGAATCACCTGGACATGGAATGTAAAATAGCGTTATACAAGAAGCAGGATCTAAATGGGAGGAACAGGAAGCTGCACAACAATCTTTGTGTACATAATAATCCAACAACTGGATCAATTGGGAGCACTTTCCATCCTACAGACAAAGACAGGACAGGGTGGTACTGGAAAAGAACAAAGCCGAATTTTACTTCAGTCTGCCTGAGGGTCCAGGCTAAAAGAGAATCTCAGACCTGTTAAGAAAAGTCTACTCCAAATATCAGAACTGTACAGACTTGTGAAAACAAGATACTTTTAAAACTGTAACATGCAGTGAGCCTTATAAATGAATTTAATAAAGATGCTTAATAATGATGCACAGAAGATAAATCACTATTCAGTATGTATTATGATGTAGACAATGCACAATTTACACTCACACAAGCTTACTAGTCTGGTATTTTTGCTGGCTCTGTGGCCAGATAAATGTCTTCCCTGGCACAAAAGTCACAAATAGTTCACAGATTCCTCTAGACGGGATGAATTCCAGTAGCATTGCACATGCAGGAATTTGAGCAGGACTTCTCCGCAGACATCGCCTTCTGGTCGGAATGTGGGACATGCTATATTCGTATAATGTATAAGTGCATGGCCTGTCAAATAGTTAGGGCCACTTAGCTAAGCCTCGCCTTAACGGAAAAACTGCAAATAGTTACAAATGCAGGGTTGCGGTAAAGCTGGAGCCTTTCAGAAATCTTTGTGCTAAAGACGGGAACAAACCGGGTCAGAAAACATCAGAGAAGGTTTATTGTCGCCAGTCGGCCTGTGGGGGGGAGTCCACGCAGCCAGAGGAGTGAATGCAGGAAGAGTCCTTGCAGTACCATTAGTCATTATTCAGACATTGATATGAGCAAAAATACCATGATTAAAAAAAAACATCAATGCTTTTAGTGAATATTCATCTTTTTTCATTCTGCTCCTGTTGTGAAAAAAGCTGATGGTGACAGGAAAATCAGAAAGAGAATGACGCACATCCGTGCTGTTCTGGTCATAAACGGAAGTGAGAGTCTGCCGCTACATTTGTTTACATGGTCAGATGATACGGAGTCCCATCATGACGACCCAGCATGTTTCCTTAGACAGTAATAAATCAAAGACCCAAGAGGTATATGGATTGTTCTTTTCCTGCACAGTCACCTGTGTTTATTTGTCCGCAAGGTGACCTGCTGAGACAATAGAGGGCTCCCTTCCATTTGGTACTGAAGGAATTTTCCAAAAAAAGTCTTTCAAGGAAAACCAAGTTTCCTTGTTGAGAGTAGCTGGCACGTTCTTAATAAAAACAGGCAAAGAAGAGGGCAGGGTCCTCTTTTCTAGGCCCTGTTATATATGAACATACTCGTTATTGAATAGTAAGGCTATTTACAAAAAAGCATCAGAATTTATGAGTAAATTATGCCTGTAAGCAAGAAGACAGCATTCAGAAATAATATTAACAATCTTACAATCTTACTTACAAATTGCATTTATTGGGACAATTTTGGCTTGGTGTAGGTGGAAATGTTTCGGTTATGGAAAATGCTTAAGGAGAAGGGGAGAATGCCACCTACTGTTCACAGCAGGTTCAGATAAAGCGAGGTTCTCAAATCGTACCCACATTTAGACAGGACCTTTCTGCATAAGATCGGCTGCACCTGATTAAAAAGGGTGTAGCAGGAGTCTCCTATATGAGGCAAGAAGTAGCTATTACATAGTGTTGGCTGACAAATCATCGAAAAATAGATATTTTACTATGATTTTTCGTTTTTAAAAAAATACAAATAAAAATACGAAGCAGAAGATCGACCGCAGACCGGAGCAGAAGTGGGCGTGGTTCCGCCCGATTGCTGCGGTCCGCTGAATCCACGCCCGCCTTCGTGACGTAGCGCGCACACGACGCTCTTTCTGCCAATCAGGATCGAGATTATCAGCGCAGCCTCTGCAGAGCGCGTTCACGCTGCCTTGTGGACTTTATGTAAAAACCAAGATGGCAGCCGCCTGTGTCAGAGCGCTCAGTAAGGTCGGCAGGCGGGTGTTCGAGACGCCGTCCTGCCGGCGAAGTGACCCGAGTGCGCTGGTTCCCAGGGCTCTGCTGAAACGAGCCGAACGCACATACGGGACCGGCCCGGCGGGGTTCCGCTCCAGAACTTCCCTTGCAGCGCAGCTGAGCAGCGGCCGGGCTGTGGGATGTGCCTTCCTGCTCGGTGGCGGTCTCGGCTTGTACCAGACGGCCAAACTCACCTGGCAGCGTCACCTCGCCGAGGAGGAGTCCAGGGTACCTTTTACGCGAAGACCCCTTCGCGGTTTATGGATGTCTGACCCACTGGTCCCTGCTTTGTTGTAGACTAGCAGGTTGTCCTGAGGATTGCAACCTGCTTTTATTTTTCCTGACCTTTACACTTCTGGTGATCAGGGGGGTTACTGCCCAGGATATGCAGTATTCTCAGCTGGTTGTGAGAATATGTGCGGTTACATTTATCTAATAGGATGAAAAATGATCAGGCGTGATGTTCTAGTGAAGTCTGTGATAGAAACGCATTTTATTTATCAGGCAACATCAACCAACGGTGTGACGCTGACCCTCTACCAGTACAAGACCTGTCCGTTCTGTAGCAAGGTACGAGCCTTTCTGGACTACCACCGACTTCCATACGAGATTGTGGAGGTCAATCCTGTTATGCGGAAGGAGATTAAGTGGTCCACGTACAGAAAAGTGCCCATCCTGATGGTGGACGGCACAATGGTAAAGAAAAGTTTTCCCTCCTTTCCTTTTTTTTTTTTTACACTGTGTTGGACTTTGTAACAATGTTTTTCTCCCGTTAGCAACTGAATGATTCATCTGTGATTATTAGCGCTTTGAAGACTTTCATGATCAGCAAGTGGGTATAAAAAATATAAATATGCACACGACTTGCAGCTCTTAAAGAGCCTCGCTAACAGATTTCTTAACGAGTTGTTGCCTCTGTTTGCACAGAGAGAAAACAATACCCGAAATCATCTCCTACTATCCAGAGCTGAAGTCTAAGAACGAGAGTGGGAAAGAAGTCGTGGAGTATTGCAACAAGTACTGGGTGATGCTGAATGAAGCGGACTCTATGCAGCTGTATCCGGGGAAGGAGTCCAGGAAGTAAGTGAATGGATTGCACTCGGTCAGTGGGCATGCTTTGCTTTTATTAAGAAGGAATGCATAAGTACTATGCCTTGAATTAAATAAAATAACTGAAGGGTCATGCTGGATTCAAGAGTTTTAATTCTTAGCAAGTCAAGACGACATTGAGGGCTGGAATAGCGATGGCTGCCAAATGATTTTAAAAATCTGCACACTTTGCAATCAATTAACTATGTCACATGGTACTGTGTGAGTTTACACATTTTAAAGTTGAAGTTTTATCAGTTAAACAGTACATAGTGAAACTAAATAACGTTTCTCTGGAACCTGGTGCTACATTAGAACGATTAGACAAAGTTACATACTGACGTAAAGTGCACGTATGCAACACTGACAAACTGGTCTACATTTTCATCTGGTTGCACCTGATCTACTGCAGATTTGGTGTCCTTTCTGGCATAACCGAGCATGCATATTTGATTTTGTTCACAGAGAGGAGATTAAGTGGCGGCAGTGGGCCGATGACTGGCTTGTGCACCTTATCTCCCCCAACGTGTATCGCACCCCAACAGAGGCTTTGGCCTCCTTTGACTACATTGTCCGAGAGGGCAAGTTTGGTATGCTTGAGGGCTTTTTTGCGAAGTATGTTGGAGCCGCTGCCATGTGGCTCATCTCAAAGAGACTGAAAAGTAGGTGGGTGATGCCACTTATAGTTGGTGCTGTGATGATTATTTAAAAGATGTTTTACATTGACAGATTAATGAGTGTTTCATATAGGCACAACCTTTGATTTACACTTTGCTGTCATGTTTTCTTACATAGACACAACCTGCAGGATGATGTGAGGCAAGATCTTTACAAAGCTGTGAATGATTGGTTGGCAGCAATTGGCAAGACTAGGAAGTTCATGGGAGGTGACCAGCCCAATCTTGCAGACCTGGTAAAAATTTAATAATAATTTGACTTTTTTTAAAAATATTTAATTATAATACTATACATCAGGGTTCTTTAAACCATGGTCCTCAAGGTCTGAATGGGTAATTATTAAATTAACAACCTGTTCAATACTATACATCTAAAGTAGACTTTACAATACACTTTGTTTACAGGCAGTGTTTGGGGTTCTGAGAGTAATGGAAGGCCTGCAGGCCTTTGACGACATGATGGAAAACACCAAGGCGAGGTACTGGTACCGACGTATGGAGAATGCAATAAATATCAGCAAGGCTTCAAACTGATAAACATGCCTGAAAACTGGGGGGAAGAATTTGCAATAAAACATTGAGATGACATTGGGGGTAATCTTATGTTAATATGAGATTGAAATATCATATTTTTTTTTGTTTTGTTATATTTCTGCAACAACTTTAGCACTGTACATTTTTTTGTGGTGATTCACCAGAATGGCAAATGTCTGGTATGTAACTTTAATTCACCTTTACCTTTCAACATTTCTCCAAAGTTCTAATTTATGATTTCACCAAGAGAGTGAACTTAAAATAAAGAAGTCATGGAATGTAATTCATACAAGTTGTGTGGTGTCCATTTCATTTTGAGATTCATTTGGTGAGGAGAAATGAGAATTTAATATTTAAACTCTGGTTTAAATTATTCAAAACATGTTTACACATTTTGTTTACATAAAACAATAAAATGCAATAAGTAAATGAAAAACGTGTCGCTCATATTACAATTGCTCTGTAAAGTAATTTCATTTTTAATGTATTTTGGAAATGTTGAAAGTATAAATCTTTTTCATTATGCTCTTGAGTTAATTTATTTGTACTTGTTATTGTCACTTGCTAAACTGTAATGATGGTCAGAAGGAACCAAACATTTATTTAAACCAAATGTAATATTTTTAATAATGATTTTAATATGCGTTATTTATACTATTATTCAATACGTAATATGTTTTTCTGCACTGTTTTGAATGACAAATTTAGTGTCACCGGTTTTTCTTATGATTCCGCTGCCATGGCGACGACTAGCAGCCACGTGAGCAACATTTGAAACCAGCCAATCAGCGCGAAGCCACGCCGGCTTGGGAAGAGACGACCACTTCTAACAACACAACAAATCGTTCTCACGACGCGACGCACTCGTAAAGCTTTGGGAGACGTAGCATTTGTTTTGCGCTCGCTATAGATACTGGTCGCATTTGATCGGGTGGCGCGTGCTAAGCCGTTTGGCCGATAAATAACTGGAAGTCAGGAGCCGTCACCTGATGGGAGCTAGCTAATTGCGCGTTGCTAATGTTAGCGTAGCCCGTCAACGTTCACTTTAATTCAGATCCGAGGTTTAATTCAGCGGAGTTAATTTTTTTTCAAGCTGTTGATAAAAGATGAAAACACGCGAGTGTTCGCCACCCATCCATGTGCACGTACCGGAGTCGACCTCGGTCCATGTCCACCTGAAGAAGAGCCAGAGCTGCTCCGTTTCCAAGGCGCAACCGGTAAAAAAATACAAAACTTCCTTATTAAAAGCCACGACGATTGAACATCTAGAGCAGAAATGACAGGGCCATGTGGAATTACTTAATGCTCTTCACCCTCAATCAGAATCTGCAGAATGGACGAGAAAGGAAGATTCTTCGTGACACTGCCACGGTTAGAGCCAGAGTTCCCTGGGTTCCACCAGGGAGGGCATCGGGCCGCCGTGATTTCCACAAGTGGGAGGTTTGACACACATGCTTTGCTATTTACTTCTTATTGGGCCTATTTGATGTGCCCCATTTATTCGTGCAATGAACTGCTGCCTTTGCATTCTATTTCATTCTCTGTGTATTTATTAATTAAGATGTTATGTTGTCTCAGTCACCATCTCACTGTTTGGAGATCACGTCAGTGCCAGAGGCTGAATCCTCACCTCCGCTTAGGTTAGCAGACCTATCAAATGATGAAGGCGAGGAGGAAGAGGGAAGGCACGTTGGTTCCAATAAATATGAGCAGCAGGTCGAAACACTTATGGCAGACGCAGGCTCACTGAAGAAAGAGGTGAGCTTGGTCATCTGAAACAAAAATGCACATAGAAGACTTAAATCATTTGTACATGTCTGCACAATAATATGGAACTAACCCAACATATTGAAATATATAACCATATGAATAAATAAGAGAATGATTGATATATAACAGCAACATAAAATTGTGAAATAATTGAACACATTTTGATATACAGCTCATTAATGTGAAATACTTTCCATTCTGCTATATAAATGTACTTATTATTGTCAAATGTTATTTCATGGTCATTATTTTACCCAACAACACAGATTATTGCAGAGGTCTTTTATTTCATTTCAGCAGTTTTTTAAAAATGGCGTTTTTCCGATGGCCTTTTTTTTCTCCATAATGTAACTTTTCAGCAGAATGACTTTGTCAATTAATCAAGAGATACAGGGAGGTGATAGTTGTGTGATTGGCTGTTCCTTTGCTCAGACATAAGCAAAAGCACATGAAGTTTCGATTTAGACCTCTTGCTTCAATATGTTCTCCAATGCAGTAAGCCACAACATAAAAGCACAGGAATTATTTCACAATTGTATGTTGCTATTATATATCATTCTCTTATTTATTAATGTTTTTTTATCATTTCATTATGTTGTATTTATTTATATAATTTTGAACACTTTGGAGCTCCATACAATAAAGGGAAAGGACCATTCATGATTTATTGTTTTTTTTTAAGGGGAAGTTGAAAGAGAGGCAGCAGCTTATTGAACGGCAAACAGATCAACTTAGTTCCTGTCAGCACTTGATCGATGTACAGGAAGAAAAGATAACGGAGGCCAGTAAAGAGCTGAAAATATCTAAACACAAGAATCTGGACCTTAGAAACACGCTTGGCAGGATGCATGAAGAGACTAGGCAGCGGAGGTAAAAATGGCACACTTTCTGATCATACAGCTTGGTGATGTTCTTGTACAACTGGACATGTTGGGTCTAGGTTATGTTCTAATCGTCTGTCTTCTACAGGGCAGGTCATAATGACATAGACACACTACTGAAAAAGCTGGTGGAAGCTGAGATTGACGGGGCAGGTGCAGCCAAACAAGTATCTATTCTGATAGACACTATGGGCAAAATAACAAAGGTGGGCAAATATAATATATATACACAGACACACACACACACACACACACACACACACACACACACACACTCTTTGTTTTCCCCACAATATTACAGCTTGATCTCATTCTTTAATTTTAAAATGGATCAGGTAATAACGGAGTAATTGGTATTAATTGCTACTTTCTCTTGTAGGATAAGAAGATGTCACAATCTGACACCACCTTACTTCGGCGTCAGCACCGTGTGCTTACAAAGAAACTGGAGATGTTCGAGAACACCATTCACATTCTCCGTCACCTCCTGAGAGAACATCATGGCCATCAGGTATGGTCACTACACCCATATGAACCTGGTATTGCTGAGTAAAGATTCTTTAATTGACTAATTAAGAGACTTTAATTAATTAAGATACTTTTGTGGGAGGATATCCTTTATTTAATTACTGCTCTGTATGCATACAGTATTGTGCTATGCTTGAATTGTCAGACAGATGCGCTCAGGCTCTCGGAAGAAAGGGAAGCCCTGCTGAAGAGACTGGCTTTTTCCGAGGCTGAGAAATTGGTGGGCACATTCTTCATATACAAATAGGGATAGCAATGGGCAGCCCATGTGTTATTTTTAACTTTTTTGCTACTAAACTGAGTTTCCTGAATGGTTGTGTTTGCTCCAATCTGCCTTCTCCCTCTTGTTGTCATTTAGCGACTTGAAAATAAGCTGAGCAGCAAAGCCAAGGAGTCTAGTCAGCTAGGGGTGTATATGGAGACAGAAAAGGTTCAGTATCCACTTTCCTTTCTGTTACGCTACATCTTCATAGTCTTCCTTGCGTCATCCTTGTTGTCTTATTATTCTTCATTATAGGCCCATACAAAAACTACTGGAGAGCTTTCCAAATTGCAGGAGTCTACCCGGGCATGTCTACAGACCCAGCTTCATAAAAAAGAGGCAGAAAATGGTCGCCTGGGTGTTCAGCTTCTAGTAAGCTATTTAAATATTAGCATTTCTCTCTCACACCAAAATGAGCTTACTGGTTACTTTAGTAGAAGTGCCTGCACCTCTTCTTATTCACCCTTTTGGCATGGCATCTTTCCTTAGACCATGGAGGAACAGCTGAAGCAGCAAGAGGAGGAGATCCGAGGCTTGCAGGAACAGATCCAGGAGCTTCAGAAACAGTGTGATGTAGACAAGGAGGCCCTGAAGCAGGCCAGCCATGCCCAGAAGCTGCGTGCTGAGCGTAGTGAGGGTACTGCAGGGCAGCTATCTGCCCAGCTGGTGGAGAAGGTATGCTCGAATCTGCTTGTTCGTGCATCCAAACGGAGGTTTTTTATCTGACACTGAAAATATATCGATTATTGTCCCATTCTTCAAGGAAGCACAGTTGGCAGAAGCCCTTTTCAGGTCTGAAGGCTTACATTCACGATATACCAGAGAGGTTAAGGAGAAGAGCCAGCTGGAGGTGGAGATCACTGTTCTGAAGAAGTAAGTGAGCCACGAAGAAGACAAATATCCATGTCAATGTTCCAGTTCAGTTCTCTAGAGCAGGTGTTCAGGGTTGGGAATTTGGATGTTATTAACAGTGACCTGTCTGTATTGTGTTTATATATAGCAGAGTAACTGAGATGATGGACGAGTTGCTACGTGTTGAGGATAAAGCCAGAATAGAGAAAGAGGAGCTGCTGGAGAGGCTGCACCGAATCACCTCTGAGAATTCTTCCACCAGACTTGAAAGCCAGAGACTTAAGGTGAAACATTTAATGCCTAATGTTCCTGATGCAACCCTCCCCATTTACCCAGGCTTGGAAGTGGCACCATGAAACACATGGTATACCCAGTGGGTAATGAGATTTCAAGTATATATTTTGTTAATGTATTTTTCTTTAGATGGTGCTGTCTACAACAGAAGAACGATTGAACCTATCTCATTCTGAGGCCCAGCAGCTGAAGACCACTGTTAGAGATTTTGAAAAACTAGTAGAAGGTTACAAAAGTCAGGTATTTCAAATTAAAAGTACAGACTCTACTCACTGTTCTTAAATATTTTAAATTAAGTGCATGGTTGTTCTTCAACCCTGACTCAACATTAGTTACAGAAGACACGTTTGGAATCTGAAGAGTATTCTTTGAAACTGAAGCTGTCAGAGAAGGAGACCCAGAGTGCCCAGGCTAAACTTGACAGGGAGGTGGAGAAGGTGCATAAAGAGCTCATGGGTCGTCTCAAGGATCTGGAGCCGTTGCCAGAAGCACTGAAACAATCTGATATGCATCTGAAAGAGGCGCGGGAGCAGCTGCAAACACTGGAGAATAGAAACACTGAGCAGCACAAAACCATACTGGAGCTTAGAAACAAGGTTCCGCACATTCTCATTTGAACAATGAAGTTCTGTACAATCACTCATCCTCTGTATAGTTTTGTTGGTCTCACGGTTTTGTGATTTGCACAGGCGGAACACCATAGTGTTCGTTTCGAGACCCTACATGACAAGCACCTGCAACTGCTGGAGGAGAATAAGCAGCTGAGACACTCAGTTGAGAGTGCTGAGAGGTCGGTCCGGCTACAGCCTTTACCTGTATTCCACAACGAAATACTTTTATTCAAAGTGGTTTACCGGAATGATAAGTGATCAATTCAACAAATTAGACGATATCTCAAACATTTTGCCGAGCACAGACCTGAATATTGGGTTAGTATCTGCTTGACAGCAACAATGATTGTTCACTGGTTCTGTCATTTGTGTTGTCAGAAGGAGCAGTCAGACCTGGAACTGACATCTAACTTATACCAATTATATGACACTAATGTGCTTATAATTGTATGTTTGAATTGATCTTCCTACTGCCAGCACATAGCCCATGATTTCAGGTTCCATTTTGTTCTCCTAAATCTCTCTTTTCTGTGGGCAGAAAATTGGAGGAAGCAAACATTCGAAACAGAGACCTGGCAGAAGTTTCTGCTAGAAATGAGGAGAGGAGGCACAGCATTCAGTTACGATTGGAGGAACGGTCTAAGGAGTGTGATGTCTTCTCCAAACAAGTTGAAAACAGTCGGGAGGAAACCAAGAGACAGGTCAGAGTGATCAGAAGACATGTCAGTTTTACTGTTAAAACTTAAAAGTAAGAAAAGTATGCTTGAATTAATCCTTCATATGCAACTTACAGATAGACCAGTGCAGGGAGCGGTCATTGTCCAAAGAGCGAACCATGCAGTCCAAGGTCCTTGATCTAGAGACCCAGTTGAGTTTGGCAAAGACTGAATATAACCAACTACGACGGAGCAAAGAGGAGGTTAAATAGATTTTTTACACCTTATTTATATCCAATAGACTACTATAGAGGAATATGACATAAAATGCACTATGGTATGGGGCTGATGTTGTGAGGCTATCATACGTTCACCACCACATATGCACATTTGAATGAGAAACTATAATCCAGGAGTTAAGGTGTGTCAGTTTCTGAAAACACAATGGTTGATTGCTGGATAATGGGGGAGGGAGCACTTTTTTACAATGCAATAGCGCTGTGTGACTTAACTAGCTTTACTGTAAAGTTTTCTTATCGGCTCTTTTTTTTTTCTTTCATGAAGATGGAGCGACGATTGCAGAGTAAACTGCAGGACATGAAGGGCAAACTGGATCAATCTGACAGCTCAAACCGCAGTCTGCAAAATCACGTTCACTACCTGACGTCCTCTTATACCAATGTGTTTGGGGATCCCCTTCTAACAAGTTCTCTGTACACATCTCACACTTGAAATGACCTCCCACAATTTATCAAATGCTGTCTGCAATGTTTTTAAGATTATAGATTCGAGCACATTGTGTGTTCTTCTTACTTTATTGATTGTGAGGGAAATTATCAATCAAGGTGTACATACAATAAAATATATATATTTTGTAGGCACCAGAAAACTTGTTATTTTTGTTTTCCATTAAAATACTTCAAACACATGAATTTCAGAAAATTATATGATTTACAAAAAACCGTGGCGTGTCAGTGAAATTTAGCAGCTAACATGTAATGTCCACAGTCACCTATTACTGACAAAATCAATTAAAACCAGGCCCACGCAGAAGCCCATGGGAGTACTCCCACGTAGAATTGGCCTTTTTCATTGTAGCGTCAAAATAGTCGAAAATGCCATAAAACGGCATAAAACCTCACAACGGAAGGGGAAAAACTTCCGTAGGTCCCCGTCGAAAGTACTTCCGGGTTCCTTGTGACGCCGCGCGCACAAACTTCCTCACGTGACAAGCTGCCCGCTCCGAGTCTGCTGTGGAGCTCCACAGTGGCTGCAGCCAGATCCTTCTCAGTCAGCAGATCCTGATGAGCCGTCATGGCTGTTGAGAGTTTACGATTCCAGACGATCGAAGCGCTGAAGAATTCGTCGAAGGGACAGCTGAAGTATTACAAGGATTGGGCCGAAAAGGGAGAGGTAGGAGTTCGTCCGGGAAGAACTTATTCAGCTTTCATGCCGCGTTAGCGTTGTCACGGTGGATTTGCCCAGTAAACATTGCAATGCGGTATTAATATCAGCAAGGAGAGAAGAGAACGATAACGCGCTTAAAGGAAGGAGTTAAAACAGACAAACTGCTGAAGAAATCGAAGTAAATCTCTGGTTGACTCGCTGGCTACGTTCTATTTAGTTTCCTTCAATGAAGAACTCGTCACAGTCGCGTACATGGCCCGTGCAGAACTAGTTCTTTTTAAACTGAAGCTCCCACCTCAAAGTCTCCTCCTTGGCGCGAACTTATGCCCATGAAGCTTCGCTTAAACCTTTCTCAAGATTTATTCACGCTCAGCTGTTGTCTCATAAACGACATACAGTGTACAACTGAGATGTTATTTAGTAGTTTAAATGTTATATAGGACAAACAGAAATAATGTAAATAAGTTTGTTCCACTAGTAGCTGTGGAGCAGAGTGAAATGAGTATGCGTTGGGTATTATTACAGATATTTATAAGAAGAACATCGTTAATAAACGCCACCCTTCTCTCCAGGATCCTTTGGCAGGCTGCAATGTGTCTCCCAGCCTTTCACCTCAGTCAGAAATCATCCTGAAGCGGCTGAGCAGTCGTGTTTCCCGTCAGAACCTCTCCCTGCCTTCCCCTACTCGTGATGCAAGCCCTGCGCAGTCGGAGGCATCGCTTGGCTTCCACGCCGTACCACAAAGCCTTGAGTCTCCAGCTTCTCCGTGTACCCCCCCTCCGCCAAGTTCCAGTACAGGGAATGACACATCGGTCAGGATTGGGTTTTGTTTTTCTATGATGCTGTTCATTTAAATGTTATTTACTTGTCTTTATATATTGCGATTAATTAATTTGGGGGGAAAAATAACGCATTTAATCGCAAGGAAAGGGAATCTTTTGTCACTGCCCGATTTCCTAGTAGACTGATTACATTGATCAGGGCTCTCAAATCTCATGCATTTCAACACGTTTAGAAATTATTAATGTTTACCGCACAGAAACTCCTACAGCAGGATTTACAAACCAATGAAAGTTTACAATCGGAGCGCACGGATCTCTTCAATCAGCTTAATCGGAATCTGTACAGGAGCTGTTTCCACATCAAAGCAAATTCTTTTTTTCATGCTTCAAAGTCACCAAAGTGTCGTGCAAATTGGGCTCAGCAAAGTGCACATTACATTATGGGATCGCGTTCGGCAGGACAACTGAACCACCGGTCCAATTATCGTTTATGATTTTCTTTGTGGAGAGCAGAAAGAAGATGATAAAAATAATGCACCGGAGCCAAATGTTGACTTCAGCCCAGTGCCAGCCTCTTCTCCTCCTCCCACCATTTCCCTGCTATCCCCAAAAGCAACACAAATGGCTGGCTTCATCCGCATGTGTGAGGAGAATCAACGTGCTCAAGCCAAGGTTTTGTAGATTTTACACAATACTGGGCTACTTTTTTTTTTTTTTTTTTTTTAGCCTCCCGGTTTTCATTATAAGACCTACTAACCAGTATAACTAACTCTTGTCTTACGAATCTTTCTGATCCTTCCATCCTGTTCATTCACAGGCACAGCTGAACCTAAGGCAGGAGCTCCAAGTACGCATGATGGCTGCAGTAGCTAGTCGAGAATCAGAGCAGCTGAAGCGATATGAAGAGTTAATGGAGTTGAAACAGAGACAAGAACACCAAAGCATGATGGACATGATTGAGAAGGAGTATGCATATGCCAACCAACTCAATATGAATCTATGTGGAATTGTCTTATTTCATTTTAAATATTTCGAAATAGCTCTCTCATTTGCATTTTTACCTATGCATTGGATTGAATTCTCTTCCTGTTATGTAGGACCCAGGAAAGCCTTGGTCGTCAGGAGAAACTAAAAGAAGAACAACAAAAAAGAATTAAGGTGTCACCTTCTTTCTCATAATTCTCATAATCCTATTCAACCAACTTGAACACTCAAACCACTTTTTTTTTTTTAAATTGTCTCTTGGTCAGATCCTAAATCTGCGCATGCGAGAGGCAGAGCAGCAACGCCTGCGGGAGGCTGAGCTAGAGCGGCAACGACAGGCTGACGGCCGGGAGCGGCTGCGCACACTGAACGCCATCCAGGAGGAGGTTCTGCAGCTCAACCAGCTCCTGGAACCAGCCACCTCCACACAGACTGCACCCACTACTGACCACGCCTCCTACATCACCCGGGGAAACCAGCTATGTTCTCAGGTGTCTGAAGTGGTGCGAGCCACCGTTGGGGTAAGTTGGGGTTGTAGTCTGTAGTCATCCCCCAGGTTAGATCTTTCCGTGTCCCACCGACCTGATTCAACTCAAGAACTGGGTGGTAACAAGTGGAGAGGATGAATGCAGTGACTCAAGTAATATCTTAATTTAATAGATATGTCAGTTAAATGCAATTTTAAACCAAGTGAAATGCCTCCTTATAGCAGTGATATTTTAATATATTGATATTTCACTGTTATAGAGACATTAATATTGACCTGTGGTATACATTCCCATGTTTTGATTATGCTGGTTAGAACATTGACTGATCTCAACTGTGGCGAAAATGGTGTCTGATGGACTGGGCCCCGGTGGTGTCTGTTGCTACATGCAGGGTGATTTCCCAAGCATGGAGGACATGTCTGTGGTGGAACGAGCTCTACAGGAAATGAGGTCACTCGTGAGGGCACTGCAGGAGGAGAAGGCACAGGCTGAGGAGAGGAGGAAGAAGGAGCAGATGGAGGAGGAGGAGCGACGTAAACAAGCAGAGATGCAGGCCCAACAGGAGGCGCAGAAGAAGAGCGCGGCTCTTTCTAAAGCTAAAGCCAAGAAGCAGGGTATGATCGGAATAGTGTCTACAACACACTGGTTTTTCAATAGTTAATATGTTTGTTAAATTCACAAGTGAGATACCTCTGCTTAACCTTAACGGGCTGATTTTTTTGCTGTGTAACATGGGATCTTAACAGGATTGCAAACCAACGCTGATGACTGCACCATGAAGTTTTACAAGGATTTACAGGATGCTTCCAACCAGTGTGCACAGTTCATTGAAGACATTAACAACACTAAGGACATGCAGGTTTTCTTTCTTTTTTTGTTTTGTTTCTTTCTTTTCACTTGGATGGTATAGGCATTTTTTTATCCTGCGTATTGTCATTTCTGGTTCCAGACAAAGAAATTGAGGATGGAGCTCCAGAAAGCTGCTACTATCCCAGTCAGTCAGATATCCAGTACATCAGGTAGAGCTACTGGAGAGTATTTGATTTAATAATTTATAAATTAGAATAATATGTTATTGCTCATGACTCAGTTGTTCCATGAGCAGATTGGGATGCATTTTTTTACCACTAGGATCAAAACTGAGGGAAGTGTTTGACAAGCTTGACAAGCTTTTGTCAGGCAGACCTTTGGTGTCTGGTGGCAGGTCAATAAGTGTATCCCAGCACCCTCAAGCCTTGAACTATGTGAGCTACAAACTGGCAGAGAAATTTGTGGTGAGTGTCTTCTTGCTTCAGATTTAACTGTACAAAACTGGCAAGTTGGCAAAACTGTCGGTCAAAATATTATAATAATGATGCAATACAAAACGGTTATGACTGATCTGAAATATTTTTCAGAAACAAGGTGAGGAAGAAGTGGCATCCCATCACGAAGCTGCATTTCCCATTGCCGTAGTTGCATCTGGGATATGGGAACTCCACCCAAAGGTGGGTGAGCTTTTTCTGGCTCACCTCCATAAGAAGTGTCCTTATTCGGTGCCATATTATCCGGCCATGAAAGAAGGCACTTTACTGGAGGACTACCAAAGGTGAGAAATCTAATTTCGCATGGAGGGAAGCAGCACTCTATTGGTCGGCAGTGGTGGCCTAGAGTGTAAGGAAGCAGATCCGTAATCAGAAGGTTGCTGGTTTGAATCCCGAACCCCCAAGTACCATCCCCACACACTAAAAGCTGAGGACATTACATATATTTTGATTCTGTGAAACTAGGTGTGTGTTTGCTAAATCTTGTTTGATTTTTTTAGGAAACTGGGATATCGTGTGGATGCCGCTGGTGTTGAAGCGCAGGATAGTTTCCTAAAAAGGATGTCAGGCATGATCAGATTGTATGCCGCCATCATCCAGCTGAGATGGCCCCATGGCAATAAACAAGTGGTATGCATCACTCGTTCCCAACAGTATTTTTAATACTATAAAGCGTTGCCTAGTATTGTTTAACATTTCATGTAGTTTCTCCTGTTATTACGCAGCCTCATCCTCATTCGTTAAACCATGCATGGCGCTGGTTAGCCCAAATGTTGAACATGGAGCCCCTGGCTGAGGTCACTGCTACACTGCTATTTGATTTCCTTGAGGTAATTTTTAACCATTTTAGAATCTGGATTATAAGAACATTGGTTTTATAGAGCAAATGGTTGTTTTACCTGTCTAATCGATTATTCTTTAGGTATGTGGCTATGCCCTCATGAATCAGTACCAGGGCCAGTTCTGGAAACTGCTTTTTCTCCTTAAGGAAGATTATTTCCCAAGGTAACATCTGGCCTGTCACTGAATAAGGCTGTTCTAATCATACAATAAAACTGCACAGTTAAATACTTGATACAGCCTTATCCATATTTGGGAAGTACAGGTGTATGTTCTTTGGATGCCTGAGCTATTTACTTCAATTCAATGTGAATATAAAGACTGTTTTCATTAAATGCTAAAGTTTTACTCATCAAACTTTTTCACAGAACCTGATTTCAATCTAATGCTTAGAGTTCTGGAACTGAAAATTTGTGACCTGTTTCAGGATTGAAGCCATTACCAGCACTGACCAAATGGGTGCAGTCATAAGGCTAAAGCAGTTTCTGGAGGTAAGAGTTCAAAAGAATTGCTTAACTGTAAACCTGACGACCATTAGGGTTGAAATATTGCATGCATCTAATATGGCAGGTATTATAATGCATCAAATTTTCTTCTCAGGACTCCTTGAGAAGTAAAAGAATCCTGCCTCCCAAAGGTCATCTGGACCCAGGCTTCTGGAGATCATAATTTTTTATTTATATCTGCATGTGTGTTTATATGATTTTATATGATACAGGGATTTAAATTCAGAAGCACACTGAAGACCCATTTTGTTTCTGTAGATTTTTAATCACAGAAATGTTTTAAGCTGCAGTCAGTGATGCAATTGGCATGGAATTATGAAATTACATATGCAAGTTATGTCGTTACCAACGTACTATTTCAACGTACAGTTCTTCATCACTTGCTATATGTAACAGGTCATAAAACCGTAGTGACAGTAAACATAGAATTTTGTATATGACTCCTGGTCATAATAAATGGCTTATTTTTATTAGAGAAGTGTGTTTGGTTTTTTTGACCCCAATTGCAACTTGAATGTATTTCCAGTCATTTATTTCTCCTGATCAATAAAATAAGGTTTCATATGACTATGCCACATAATATTGGCTGACTAAATACGATCCGATTCTCCTGCTTTCGTCAACAAATGATGGGAAGCGTTTGAGCGGCATGCTTCCTCCGACCTACAGGGGGCGCCTTTACAGAACTTCGCACGCGTCCCAACAGGCTCCTTCCCACGGAGTGCACGTCACGTAAACGACGCTTATCTCGCATCTGTGTACATTTAAACCTCGTGTCCGGCGGCTGTGGGACAGAGGCCGGATGGTGTTCCGATGATAGCGCGACGATGGCCGGCGTGAGGCGGCTGCAGCTCTTCCTGCTCGTGGCGCTGCGCGGCCTGCAGACCGCGTCGGCGTGCGGGGCCCCGGCGGCCGAGACGGGCTTCCTGCTGTGCAGGGCCTGCGGGCACGAGGTGGCGCTCGAGTCGGACGCCAGCGCGGTGCCCAGCCGCTTGGCGCTGTCCCACCGCAACGACACCGCGGCCGGCGACAGGCGGGTCACCGTGCAGCTGTTCGAGAACCCGCGGGGACGCCGCTTCCACGTCGTGACGTTCAGGCGGGCGGACGTGCTGAAGCACTGGCCGGCGGACGCGCACTTCACCTGGTTCCCCGGCTACGCGTGGACCGTGGCCACCTGTCCGCGCTGCAAGGCGCACCTCGGTACGGACCTCCGCCTGGATCCGAGCGCGGCGTCCGGCGGAAGGCTCATGTCGTCTCGCCTTTCTTTGTCTTCCAGGTTGGGCGTTTCAGCCGAGCGAGTGGCCGAGCACGGTCACTAAAGCGGAGTTCGAAGACTCTGAGAAGACGTTCGTCGCCTTGGTCGCTGAGCGTCTCCTGCAGGAGGACTTCGCCGCGTCCCTTCTCCTCAGGCCGAAGTCATTCCAGGGTTGAGAGAACCGCGCTGCCTTCACCGACTGTTAAAAAGACTATATCACGCCCTCCAATAAAAGACGCTAAAGTTTTCCTTTTCGCAATCTAAGTGCATGATTTAAAGCGTGTTCGTGGCTGTAAAATACATTAATACAGCCCGTTCAGGCGGAATGATATTTAGAGTGATGTTCCGAGACCGACGTTCTCAGTAGTTCTACGCTGTACGTTTCATACACACACACACACACTATTCAAACAAGCGACTTCAGAACCACTTAGCAACACATCACAGACATACTGCGGGCAACTAATGGCCAACGTTTGAAGACTCACAAACATTTGTGTCCACATTTAGTTTTATTTTACCAAAGTAACGGAACAGCTTCAAGGTTGAACCCTTTCACCTGTGGAAAGCGGAGTAAATTCCATCAGATCCTACTGAGATTGTACTGGGGGGGGGGGGCAACATTTACAAGCATGATCATTTTTTTTTCCGTTTTAAGTTTTATTTTCTGTATCAAAAAAATGCCATTTCAAATCTCGTGGATGTCTGTAAAACAGTTAAAAATCAAAACAAAAGCTTCAAATAATGATGTCAAACCCATTCCCCCAACAATAGCCTTCAACGACCCCATCCCACCCAAGTTTAGCTCAAAAACAGTGTTATAAGGTGACAGGAATGAGCTGGAAATTACTGTATGTTAAACCACATGGGGAAAAAACATTATAAGGGTGCCAATGTCATACTGCGCAAAAAATAATAACAACTGTGTAAGGTTGCTAAAACTAGCAGGTCACTGCACCATGGCTTTTGTTCATCTGTCACACAACCTTTAACAGGAAGAAAAATCATACATATTTGTACATATATATAAATTGCTATTAGTTTCATGTCTACTCCAGGTGGCGTGCGGATACTAGGTTCATCATTTACCTCAAAATACATTTGGAACTGAGATGGTGAATGCCACATAGGCAGGATTTTGCAGTCAGTTTATTATGAGAGTCCGTCAGGGGGGCAACTTAAACATGGCACGGTCAGGAGAGGCTCTTGAACAGGGACGAAGAGGAGCACAAAATAATACAAAAACCAAAAGCATCTTGCGCCCCCCTCCACTAAAGGGGTAAAAGAAATTTTTTTTGGAGAAAATGATGGTTTGAGGGAGAAAAAAAAAAAAAAAAACAGAGGAGTTGGTGCAGGAGCGATACATCCTTTCATGTTTAGTCATCTTCCCCATCATCATCCTGAAGCGAAGGGAAAAACAAAAAGTCAGCGTCTTGTTATAATAAACACTAGCTAGTAACTAGTAACTGGCTAATTGGGGCAAATGTAATACCTCTCCTTCATCTCCATCTTCATCCTCATCATCTTCCTCACCATCATCTTCACCTTCCTCATCTATGTCTTCAAGCCCCTCTTCGTCATCGTCGTCATCTTCACCCTCACCTTCATCGTCCATATCGGGCACCTTAAAAGTAGGTGAGTAAATGTTACAATATGACACAATGCTGCAAGAATACACAAATCACGCAAACTTTGACCATTAAAAAAAAAAAGTTTATACACTCCCATCTATGAAAATTACTATTTTAACTAAAGCTCTCGTCATTATTTTCTCACCAGGTAGTACTGTAATGGGTTAGGCCAGATGTCATCCTTGATGACCTCTCCCAACTCATCTGCTCCTGAATCAGAGTGATCTGTGAACCAGGTGAAAAAGCTCTCTGGCTCTTCATGTTGCCTCTTTCTTCCAGCTTTGCTCTGTGTCTGGCTGGGGCGATTTGTGAGGTCCTTGACAGAAAGAAGAGACATTAGAATAATTCCCCATAACCAACGAATTTTGATTAAAAAAAGTTAACTGGATTTATTATCCTTCGTTTCAAATCGGACAAATACAATATAACTAGCTGACATACAATTTCAATTCCACAATCATAACAATTCCCAAAGTCCCAAAGAGTGGTCTCACCTTTCCTGATTTCCATTTGATTTCTGTTGACTTTGAAGTAGGGTCTCCGCTTTCATTCAGGTGAAATTCTTTGGACAGAACTTTGTTCTCAAAGTACTGGTTTTCATCAAAGTACTAGGACCAAAAAAAAAATTAACAAAATAAATAAATCTGGACATGTCAAAGCCAACCAGAGGTATCTTGGTTGGCTTGGTACAACAAACCACAAGCAAATACCTAAACATGCTTATAATACATGAGCTCTACAGAGAAAATGTAATTAAACAAATCCCTACATGATTAAAATATCTCTTACAAAATCTATTCTGTATCCTGACTTGATATCTTCAAACTCGGTCACTTCCACCCTGGTCAGATAGTGAAGTGCTTCCTCATCTTCCTCTCCAAGAAGAGCAGAGACTGAGTGGGGGGTAAGAAAGTTTATTACATTAACATGACAACGTAAAAAAACACACACACACACACACACACACATATATATATTATACCGTCTCACCTTGTGGGTGGTTGACAAATGTTGTGACCCAGAAGTTTGGGATTTTGGCGATCAGTTCTGACCTCTTCTGAAAGAATGGCTGGCGAAGTTTGTTGTATTTCTGTTCAACTTTTAATATTTCCTCACTTGCTTGCTCATTCAGTCTGAATAAAAAAAAAAAAAAAAAAATTGTTTAAGCTAGTGGGACACATTTGTGAGCATGACCAAAAAGGTACACAACCGCAATACCTGTCAATTTCATTCTGTACTTCGTCGATGTGTTCAATAGCTTCCTGTTGCTCTTTTTCTGTACACACAAGAGACATTCATATTTCAATTAGCTGACAATTAACAACTAAATTAACAACAAAACTTACATACATACACACATTATATATATATTTTATTTCAAAGTTTTAGATGACAGCAGTGGTCTGTTTGTATCAACCATAATAACGAGTAAAGAAAAAAAAACGCAATAAATATATACATTATATAGACGCACACTATATATGTACATACATGCTACCGCACTAGAGCCACCAACTTGATAGCATTAAATTGCAAAAAATAAATTAAATTCACAAAAAATAAAATAATAACATACATATATTTATCAAATTGTTCAGAAGCGTATTGCGGTACAGGTGTCTGCAACGCGCATCTCCACTTCTGCGGCTTCCTGCTGCTCGGGAGGGCGGCGTGGTTTAAACGTGTGCCCGCTCGGCGCCGCAAACTAGCCGCGACGCGCAGCGCGTAGCCGCGGGCGAGCCGGTCCCCCAACGTCCACCTTACGCGGCCCGACCGAACTCGTCCCCCCCGGAAAAAAAAAGAAAAAAAAAAAAAAAAGAGGAGCCGGCGTCGCTCTCCCGCGCAGAGCGTCCATCATGTCGCTCGGCTCGGTCGCTGACAACAGCGCAGCACGCTAGCTCGCGACATCATGGCGGCGGGGCAAAAACAACAATAAAGTGGCCGCGGCCAGCGCCGACCGGGCTAACCGCTGAACGCGCCAGCGCCCGCTTCTGTCCGCACCTTCGCGCCAAACTAAACGCGCGTATCGCGCCTGTGTGCAGAGGACGTCTCGGTGGAGCACACGCGTAGGTTAAACGTAAGTCAACCGAGCATTGTGGCTGGCTGGCTAGGCTAACTAGCGTAGCAACATGGCCGCCGCCACCGGCGCTTCTCCCACCACTTTAGACGCGCTCGCAGCATCCGACCGGGCGGCGGTGGCGCCGGCCGATCGCGTCCGCCCGCGACGTGTGAAATCGCCCGTCGCCTCGCCTAAACGCAGCACGGCCGTCCGCCGCGACGTGGGGAGGGGAAGAGTGGGGGAAAGAAAGCGAAAATGGCGAATGCACACGAGGCCGCCATTCCTTACCAGAGGTCTCCTCCGCTCCGTCGTGGTTCGAGTTCAGCTCCTTTTTACTCACTTTAGCCGCCGAGGCCGACATGGCTGCTGCTCGCTGCGTTTGGGTCAGAGAGTACGAGCGATCTCGCTTTTGCTACGCTGCGCCGCGGTGGTCCTCCCTCCGCTAGAGTAACAGGGAACAGAAGCGTCGCGCCGCGCTCCGCCACACGGTTTAGAAGCGAGGTGGGGGGGGGACGCGAACGCGCACGAGCTCGCTCACGCGCTCCCTCCTCCGCGGGGACGCGGACCGGGGCGTGGCCCCGCCCCCGCGTCGCGATCTGCCTCCCGGATTGGCGGAGCGCCCTGGCGCTCGCGCTCCGATTGGCGGAGGGGGGCGTGGAGCAATGAAGGGGGAGGGGCGTTCGAGGAGCGGCGGAGTGACCGACGGCGTTGATTAAGAAAAGGAAAAGAATAATCAGCCTTGTGATGGAACTGCGCAGTTTCCAAGATTATCGTTGGTTTCTTCCTGCATTAAAATGGCGACAAAACATCACCACAACAGCTTGAACGATTTTATTTTTATAGTATTTCTTTGCTTCCCAATTCCCAACGTCTTATAACATACTTTAAATATCAGGCAGATCAATGAACACAAAAACAAAGGAAATATTGTGTGTTATTTTTATTATGTATAAACATGTATTTACAAACCATGATGTTTCAAAGCATAAGCAGCATCTGCAGGGAAATTCCAAGTTCAGCAAAGAAATTGTAAAATTCATTTTCAGCAGACATTGTGGTAAAGGGAAAGTCCACAATGAAAGTTAACATTTACTCATTTTATAACAAGATTCTTAAAAGGTTCACCACGAGCAAACATTGTTTTGTATTCTGTGATTGTATATCTGCATATACTCAAAAGTTTTAATGTTATGCTGTATGTAGTGTGTCTGCAGTCACAATGAGTTTCTACTAAATCTGGAATGAACCTTCTCCCAAGTCACAGTACGACAAACACAAAAAAAGTTCCACAGGTTACACATGACTCCCCTGTCAAAAGGGTTTTCATCCATATCAAAGTTTTTCAAGTATGAAATACGGTGGCGGGACATGAACTCCCAGGTGGTGGTGCTGATGGAGGCCAGGTACAGATGGGAGCCAAGCAGGAGAATCACCACACCTGAGAAGACTCCAGTGAAGGCCAGAGCCGCCAAGAGAAATACATTTTGTGTCAACCACAACTTCCATGTCGGTGCAAAGATGATGCCTGACCTACCGAACAAGATCGGTTATTTTCATGAGCACTGAGATCTTTGCACGTTAACAGCATGAGAGAGACCAGCGTGCTTACCAAGACGTCTGCACAGCCCAGAGCAGCGCCAGGAGCTGGGCAACAAGGTAGAGGAGGAACCATCGGTGATTTCTCTCACCAACACAGTTCCCTATCCAAGGGCAGTGGTGGTCATACCGTCTCACACAATGCTTGCACACCCGACAGTGCTTGGCCCTCATTGGCTGCTACATGAAAATGAGGACAGAGATCAATTTATATATTTATTTTACAGAAATATATAAATATATATAAATGTGCCATTAGCATGAGGAAGTGGTGGTCTAGAGGGTAAGGAAACAGAGCCGTAATCAGAAGTTTGCCAGTTCAAATCCCGAACCGCCAAGGTGCCGCTGAGCACAGCACCGTCCCCACACACTGCTCCCCGGGCGCCTGTCATTTACATTTACAGCATTTATCAGACGCCCTTATCCAGAGCGACTTACAATCAGCAGTTACAGGGACAGTCCCCCTGAAACAACTTAGGGTTAAGTGTCTTGCTCAGGGACACAATGGTAGTAAGTGGGATTCGAACCCGGGTCTTCTGGTTCATAGGCGAGTGTGTTACCCACTAGGCTACTACCACCCTTGGCTGCCCACTGCTCACTCAGGGTGATGGTTAAAAGCAGAGGACACGTTTCACTGCTGCAGTGTTTCACAATGACAATCACTTCACTTTCAATTGAAATGGACCTGTTTTGGAAAAGGCGTTGGTCAGCTACCGGATGTGTAAAAGTTGGGAAATGATGAATACCGCCATACCAGGAGTAAACAGTATCCACACCTCCGAAGCTGGCATGACGTAGAAGCTCCGGGCATCATGTCCTCCAGCTCTGCATGGCCATCAGAGGTTGCCTGAAATCAGTCACATGTGGGAATCATTTTAACTCGTTCCAGACTCTCATTTCAACCACTTGACCTGGAAGGGCTGGAGCCATTAAAAGCAGCCTCGTCCGCATTTCAGACACAAGCTCTGGCGTTAACGCGGGAAAACCGCACGTCGCTTGTACGTTTACCGTCAGCTCGCAGTCTGCGCGAACGAAGCCCGGGTCCATGAGGGAAGCGGCGAAGTACAGCAGCACGGACAGCAGCACCAGCAGGGCGAACCCCGCCGGCCGGGCGAGCTCCCCCTTCTCCTCGCACCTCCGCAGATCTTTCAAAAAGGGCAGAAGCAGCGCACGCCGCCGTCACCGTCAGCGCGCTTCCGCCCACGAGGCGTCGGCCGCCGCGCCACCGTGGCCGCTTACCCGTGTCGTGCAGGAACAGGGTCCAGCTCACGACCCAGGTGACCGCGACGTGCCCGGCCCGGACCGCGCAGCCGGCCCGGAATACTCTCTGGCACATTGTCGCGGCAGGTCCGGCCAATTTCCGGGAGAATCTCGACGTCGAACCGACCGCCGTAGCCTAGCCGTTCGGCTAAAGTCTGGCTAATTTAAAAAAAAAAAAAAAAAAAAGATTTATTACAGCGTGCATTTGTTGAACGCGCAACGAAAGTTATTTTTATTTCATTTTTTTTTTTGCCGTAAATATAAGGCGCGAAACTCTTCATCGTCTCGTGGCTGCTTGTGACGCGCTGAAAGGACGCAGCTAAGCCCGCTCCCCTCCTGTTAGCCGGCGCGGCCGAGGACTGCAGAGGGCGGCGTCCCCCCTCAAACGGCGCGCTTCCAGCGTGCAAACCAGATTTTTATTCTTCTTGTTGTTGTTTTGGCGTTGCGCCGCTCTATGCTACACATTTCATATTGTTCGGCTTTGCTTGAGACTATGAATGAACACATGGTGGAGCTATGTACTGAACAAAAAAAGGTGAAATACCTGAAAACATGTTTTATATTCTAGTTTCTTCAAAATAGCCTGATTACTGCTTTGCACAGTCTTGGCATTCTCTCGATTTCCAACAGTCTTGAAGGAGTTCCCAGAGGTGTTTAGCACTTGTTGGCCCCTTTGCCTTCACTCTGCGGTCCAGCTCACCCCAAACCATCTCCATTAAGTGGGTAACACACTCGCCTATGAACCCGAAGACCCAGGTTCAAATCCCACTTACTCATTGTGTCCCTGAGCAAGACACTTAACCCAGATTGTAAATCACTCTGGATAAGGGCATCTGATAAATGCTGTAAATGTAGGTCCAGTCACTGTGGAGACCAGGTCTCCACTTTTTGTTAAGTACATAACTCCACATGTGTTCATTCATAGTTTTGATGCCTTCAGTGAGGATCTATCAATGTAAATGTCATGAAAATAAAGAAAAACACATTGAATGAGAAGGTGTGTCCAAACTTTTGGCCTGTTATGTATATACCTTAAAAATGAACCAATATGGTCTTTAGTGAAATCTCTAGCTTCACTCACTTGTTCTAAATAGTTTTGTTAACCTCTTAAAATTGCATTGCCTCAAATGAAATTGTAACACATTCACATTAGACCTAAGACCAAAATGAACTTTGACACAAAAATAATAATCTTTTATTTATTTTAATTTCACTTTACAGCATTGTATGTTTTCACCAATGAACTGTCAGAACCATGTAATGCAAAATACTTGATGCTTTAAGTTGTGGAACAAACATAGTCCACCAAAAAATGAGCTTCAGTGAAATACCCTGTGCTATAAATCTAATTCACAAGTCAATTAGATCAGAACATTTAAAAGTGACTAAAGCCTTTAAAGTGCATTCATTTTTAATTATACTGACATTTCACAACTTTAAGCCATCCCAGGTAAATTAAACAGTTTCAGGCTAAAAAAAAAAAAAATTGAGTATATGAAGCTCTAAGCATGAAGTTTGTTCATAAAAGAGGCAGAACCCCCCAGAACTAACAAACAATGCAATACCATTATAATATATTTTAAGAACAGCAGAATGAGAGGGGCTAACTGATATGTGCCCCCCCACATTGGGGACTGTGACAACAGAACATTAGTTTAAACATCATATAAAACACTGACATAATAAATATGTTTTACATTCTTAAATAAGTTCTGTCATCATGGAGCAGCATACGGAAAAAGGGGCAAAAGCTTCACAAGCTCAATCTGCATTTCTAAAATTTTAAAGCAGCAGAATATTTAAAAAAAAAAGGTGTGTTAATGCCAGATAACAGGTTCGTATACAGGTCTACAAAATCACATAATCTCCCTCTGGGGAAATTATTCGATGCTACATTACATGTACACACCAAGAATGGGGCCAGCAGAAATGCATTTGATCAAATATGGTCCACATAAATACTCTTCTTGCTTTAAAAGCCCTAATGCAGATTGACACCCCTTTGGCTGGCGGCAACGTGTGAAGCGTGGAGAACATTCAGTTTTTTTCCCCCCTGTGAGACAGAACCGTAGCCACCGCCCAAGTGCTACTCCTAAACAGATCAGTGTTAACACACAAAAAGACAAAACATACAGCAATACACCTGGTCCCTCAAGTCAACCTTGACAAAGTCTTTCCATACAGTACCATAGTCACAACATTATTAAAAATAGTAATAAACCTCATAAATAACAGCAGCAACATTAGTTAAAATGGAGGTATCAGCCCCACTTTCTATGCCCACACTCATACCCATACATGCGCTTTGTGCATTTCCATTGGTCACCATGTCATAAGCCCTTGGACATTCACAGAATGAGAATGGCTCATCTGTCCTTCAGGCCTGAAAGCCTGAAATAGACACTACTTGCATTTTTCTACACTTTGTGTGAAATGTGGACATCTTTATGAAATGTCTCTTCACTTCATCGCGACTGCACCCCCAACGTTGATTTAATGTGCTCATACACAACGTAGCTGATGCTGACTGCTGGGATGACCTTCAGAAAGTTAGGAGTCAGACCTCTGTACAGACCAGAAGGGCCCTCTGTCTGGACTATTTGTTTGAAGAGGCCAGACATGGTTGCTTTGGTGTTGCCTTCCAACGTGGCTGTAGAAAGAGGATTAATTATCGTTATTGGTGTGCTCAGTGCATGTTAGGTAACCTGAATGGGTTTCTCATTCGGAGGAACTCACCTTGTGCCTGCATACGAGTGCGGACCAATGCTAAGGGATAGCTGGCCAGTTGGCCGCAGGTGCTAGATATGGTTCCACAGGCCAGGAGAACAAAGACGCCAGGGTCTGTCCTGCTTGTGCCATAGCGTTGCAGCCAGGTGTTCTTCAATGTCTGCAGTGAGAGGTAGTAAATGGTCAACACTTCAGACACGTATATAAAAGGCGAGGCAAATTAACTGCACATCACTGGGTTAAACACTCACCTCATACACAGCCAGATCAATGCCAGCATAAGGTATGATGCCCAGCATGTTTGGCACATATCCTTTGTAAAAGGCAGCCATGCCTTCCTTCAAGAAGATCTGTTTTGCACAATCCGAGATACCCTTGTATTGCCCAGTCGTTCTCAAAGCCAATCGAGTTTTCAGAACCTAGAGACGAGAAGACAATTAGACAAACAAAAATAATCCTATACTTCAAGTTCAGTGTAGGTCAGTAATCGTAGAGATCAAGTTTGGGTAGAGCATGTACTTACTTCCATTGGATAAATAGAGCTTTGAGCAATGACACCTGCCAAAGAGCCAGCAACAAAGCGCTCCATGATCCCCAGGTTCTCCTGTCTACTACCCATTAGACGTTTGATCTGTTAATGGAGATAGATGAGACGACAATTTTATTCATTAAATCTGTCTTAAACTAGCAGATATTATATAAAAATACATTTGAATGGTCCTTTATGTGCAATACCTGCTCATAGGCCATGAACTTGAGAGCAGACTCGGGGGCAATCTTGATTACATTGATGCCATTTCCTCTCCACAATGACCTCATTCCACCTTCTTTAATCATCTGAGTAAGGCCACTCATGATGCACATGTTGCTGCTGCATGAACCATGGACCTGACAAAATGAAGGAAAAATAAAAAAGGAATCATTAATTTGTTAAATTGTTTATGATTACACATAGATATTCAAATTCCAATCTTCTGTTCAGTACCCAGGACAAGGTGTGCATTGGCACCACAAGAGCAAAGTTGAATATTTCATAAGGTAGTACTTTTGGTCAGTCCACAAACCTACTTGACCCACCCTGAACAAATAAGGGCTCTGACGTAAGTGTGTTGTAATGACACAGATCTAAAGTCTGCTACCTCACTCGTCACTAGATATACCCACAATTACATCTTGCATAGGAGCCAATCATAGTGCACAGCGTTTATGATTGGCTGGGTAAACTGAAAGAAGCGCCGTGGGCTGTAGGAAATCTCTGGGCCACATACTCATTAACTTATTTATCTGCTGAAACCAATGAATGGTCTTAAGTAATATTTCTTGCAACAAGGACAGTTAATTTTTAATGGGGAATGTTCCTTCAACATTAGAAGTTAGGCAATCAGTTAATCTTGAAAATGTCAAAGTCAAGAATCTAGGTTGCATAACAGGACCAGACAGACAGCAGAGTGGGAGCGAAAGGGAAAGCTGAAGCTTTAGAGCCTCACCTGCATGAGCACTTTAAGTCGGTCTAGAGGTGCAGTAAACGTCCGAGACACAGCTCCCGCACCTCCACCAGCAACCAGATGTCTCCACCACACGCCAGTCAGTTTCTCCTCTGAGGTAAACTCATCAGGCACCATGAGGTTCTCACCCACATCAAAGATCTAGAACAAAACGGCAATTCGTTTTTTTGGGATTTCATACATTTCCTTTTTATTCAAGTGATTAAAAATCAAGACATGTGGGCCTTTATCAACTCAGCATGAGAACAGCAGCTAAGTGGACCAAAGGTGGTTATCATAGTCCAGCTGGCTGCACGCACTTTGATGTGGGAATTCAGAAGTTGGACACGGGACAAAAGATCTAGTTTGATCTAGTTTGTGCTGGGTGATCATTATGGGTCCACACCAGCTCAGCCAGAGATGTGCAATGTGTTTATAAGACTAAATGTCCCAAAGGTGAAGGAGTAAGCCTTAGGCTGAGGCGTTCCCTTTAATAAAAATGGAAGGTTATACAAGCGCTTATGTAGGTTAGTGGGTAGTGGGGCCAAAACCTTCAACGTAAAGAGATATAACTATGTGCCATACTCACGCAGTAGCAACTTCCCTCAGTAATAAAAGCTCTGGCCCAGATGCACAAAAGTGCAAAATGCTAAAAATCATATTACATAAGCGGGGCTGATCCAAACTGAGGCACAGAAGCGGCTTGACATTTGGCCTAGCCATCTACGTGCGGGCACATCTTATTAATAGACAGCTAAGGGCAGACAGTCTGGGCAGCGTATTGGCATGCACTAATAGGCTTAGCAGTTAATAGCAAGAATTAACCTGCCGGGTGTTCTACTTCCATAGCTTCAGAATGAATAAATGAACTTGCGCGATTCATGTACTGCTAGTCAACATCCATTCACTATGCCAACAGAATTGCCAAAATATCAAGGGGTGTCTTACCGTGGAGTGTTTCCAGTAGAGAATAATTTCAGGGAGGCTTTCTGCAGGCTTCAGCGATGGGTGGTTCTTCCACTCCTTGTAGTCAATGGTCATCGTGCCATTCTTGTCTAGGCTAAAATACATAAGGCCTATTCAAACAAACTTGCATGTACAATGCATAAAAAAAAAAAAAAAAAACATCAGATATAAGAAGAAAACAAATTTAAACCAGGTCAAGCGCATCTCATGCATTTAAATTAACCAACTTGTTATTAGTGCTCTATGAGGAAAGGGAAGCAAACAAAACAAATGGCAAGGATATTACTTACAAAGCAGCAGGGACCCAGTGATTGGTCCCTTCTGCCTGAAATAAGCAAGAGCAAGAAAGGCAAACAAATTCAGACAGTACCCAGACACCTCTTTTCCCCTGGAAGTCTTAACCTCTCACCAGCAAGCAACAGCACAATCAGTTTTTATTATTTTTTTAAAAATACAATCGGGTTAGTTGCATTTTATTTCAGTTTTTATTTGATTTAGCATTGCATCTGTCCATGACATTTCATGCAATATCAGGCCTGGTAATCCAGACAGTACCCACCTTTTAAGCACTTTCTCAGCTTGCTGCTGTGTGATGTGAACACCAAGATCTCGCAGTGACTCCATGATTTCCTTTGCATCAATAGAACCTGATTAAGGAGTCACAGAGAAAACATCACACATTACATTCATGTATTTTTAAAAAGTTATGATTAAATATGCATATAAAGGTAAGTCAAATGGTCCTAAAAAGGCCTCTCTCATCTTACCAGCATTTTTCCTGTCCAGGGTCTTGAAGACAAGCTTCAGGTCTTTTTCATGATCTTGCAAGTAGTGTACAAACTCTTCAAAATCTAACTGTCCATCCAGATCCTTGGTTTCCCTTTTCACCGTTTTCTGTAGGGAGAAATGTTGTTAGGTAAAGACCATGTAAAATCACATATGGAATTCCTACAGATGGAACACCCCATGTAAAAATGGGGCAACGGGATTAAATGACCAAAATGCCATACAGTCTGTACCCTAATGCCACAGACACAAAATAACTGGCTCGTAATGCTACACACGCAGGAAGCACTTATGACCACGGATCGCTTTCAGGTGGAATCACGGCCATACCTCATAAACTAGGGCATAAATCCCTAACCAAGGACCTGACAAAACCATCCCACACACCCCAAATCACAAGTGGCTTCCCCAGTCACCTAGGCCGATTAAGACCCTTGAAACCCAAATCAGAACAGAGCAAGCAGAACTTCAATGCACCATGGCACACCGATGATTGGTGGGTTGTGCATCACTGCAGGTAGGAAGACATAACATTGACCTGGAAGTCTGGCACACAGGATGCTTCCAAGACACATTTCCCCAGATACTGTAGTTGTGTGTGTGTGTGTGTGTGTGTGTGTGTGTGGAGGGGTGAAGGGAGGATTCTTCACAAAAGTGTTTGGCACGATACAGGTTAATTTTAACACTAGTCCACGAACCCCAGTCATCATTATTACGACATAAGGCGATGACGACGCTGACTAACAGAGGATTGGCCGAAGGCTATTCCTTCTTTGGCCAGTGGGGGAGCGCGCGCGCGGGCTCGAGACAAGAAAAAAAAAAGAAAAAAAGAAAAAAAGATCTCTTTACAGGAAACCGATATGAGTCAGACGTAAAAAATGTAAAAATGGGAGAAACATCTTTACTCAAAATGTCAAGTGACATCAAAACAAAAATATACATATCTAATATAATGAAGTTATAAAATCTATCTTACCGATCTCCATTTTTGATACGTAGAAAACTCCTGAGAAGGAAGGAACACGCTGATCTTGAAGAGGGACTTCAGCTCCGACGGTAGTCCGTTCGACTCAAAATATTCGACCTCGACGGGATCCGGGTTCTGAACCGGCACATAAAGACACAGGCACAACATTTTCAACTAAAACCGCGGGAGACTGTTCCAATAAATAAATAAATAAGCCGCGGAGACGTTCCACCGCGCCGGTCAGACCGACTCTGAGATGCCGGTAGGGAAGCGGCACGTTCTATGAACCAGCAGAAGCCCCGCCTACTTATTGCGCTCCGCCCGGCGGTTGTACTTTTTCATTGGCCGAGGAGCCGCGCCTTGACGTAATACGCACATGCGCGTCACTGCCAACGTCACACTCTTTCGGGCCAATCAACGGCTTGGTCCAGCCCCCAGACCGGTCGGGTTGGGTCACGGGCGTTTCGATCACTGCATAAGAAACGCCCATTTTGTTCTGTACTTGCTGTGCCGACGTTTACGTTTTATATTACATCACAATTTGTGTTTCTGGTATCTTCCAGCACATAGAAGCGATATTATGTTTAGGTACATTTAAATCAGTGCATCTCAGTGTCACGTTCTGCACGGTGAATGTTGTTAATTTATGGGTTGTGCAACTATCCCCACAAAGAATGAAAGCACATCAGCAACAGAGACAGGTACAAAAGCATGGAGGGGTCCTCTGAATAATTTATCGCCCCTGTCACGGGTTAGGCCTGATGTCGTCCTCGATAAATCAGGGACATTTGATCCTGGAGCTTTCCGGATCTAATAATAGCCATGCAGTAGTGAGGTGCCACACAGGTGGACGAGCAGAGGGCTAGGGCCAGAAACTTCACATGGCCAGTCAGATGTGCTATGTGTCAAATCAAGTCAACGTTACTGCCAACAAAATCTTAATCCAGTAGATTTCCAATGCATATTAACTAATAACGTTGCTACTTGGATCATGTCACATGCTGCAAATGCAAGTTGGAATTTATGTGCGGTCAGTTGAAAATGGAAAGAAACTTATGTCTGTCGTGGGGGATTGTACTTTTGAAAAGATAGAAAACATTTAAATGATTTACTGAGTTTAACTGCTGATCCAGCCTTCTTGCACAGCCTCGCTTTAATCCCTTTAAATCAACAAAAGATAAACATGTTTTGGTGAAAGGGTTTATATTAACCGCAGCGAACATCTATCATTGTGAGGTCAGGTTCCACGAGACAGTGGTGCATTCCAATTCCGCGACGTCCAATTCACCTGGACGTCAGCAGTGACGCTGCCACACACAGCAATAGAACATCAGTTCTTTTAAAGCACTCCGGGGAAAAAAAAAAAGATAACAACAGATACCGACTCCCCTTTTAAATATCGGAAAAAATCCTTCAAACCACTTCATACAAAAAAAAAAAAAAACAAAGGGACACATTTTCTAAAAATCTGAAATGATACTACACTTAACAGCATATTTAAATAAAAAAAAAGTACATAATTTAGTGACAAACTTTAAAACACTCAAGAAAGTAATTATATAGTTTTACCTGATATTTGATGTAGTAATTGCATTCTAAGGCCTATATTAATCATCAGATAAAAATAGTCTGTTGGGTACTGGCAGTCCCAAGAGCCGTAATAAATCTGACTGCTCCCCATGATCCTGTGACACTCTGAAGAGAGCAGTACACTTCATGTGTGCTGGTCACTACTTTGTGTTCTACAACAACACAGATAGATGACTTTAAATCATGCTTTCACTGTAAATGTCAGTGTGTTCTGTACTCTGACATGCATTTGTCAACCTGCTCTGTCCAAATATAAATGGCCATTGAAGGCCAACATTTGCTTGCAAGCTCAGAATATAATATTCAAATGGCAATTAGCCTACCAGGATGAAGAACAGGAAGACAGCATTTCCCCCTTGATCAAATGACCCAGTGGCCTTTTTTCATTATCACAATGTTCTGTTCAAGAACATTACAGCATGTTAATGTTCTGAAATGTATCAGGAGGTTTTCACACAAATGTACTATTTTGAATGCTATATATAAAAAAAGATACATGGGTTTTCTGAAATGAGTTACATATTAACCAATGAAGATTTAACCTGAAATTAATATACAGATATTTAAATATTTTTTTGGAGCTAATAATTTGTTTTGTTGCAGTATGTGCCTTTTGCAGCTTTGGATGTACAATTTCACTCTGATTCCTCAACAACTAATGTTGAACTGGCTGATTAAAGTATGTAGATGGGAATGTCATCGTAAAAATTTTATTTGCAATAGACCAATAAGGTTTCCCAGTTGGCAGAAGTGTGAGGCCGCGCAAACAAGTGCTGGAGCGGTTGTATCTATGTATATAGCTACTTTCAAGGTCAAGTCATTCTCATCAAGACAAAAAAAAATTCTGACAGGATTGGATCTTTCAGGAGAGTATTCAGAAATGTAAGTAAGATCTAGTTCCCCCTCTAGTACAAACTGGATGGTCTCCATCTTAGTGACTTACCTAGGCTTATGTTTAAAACAAAACACAATTTCTCATTTTCTAAATAGTTCCATAAAGCAAATAAGAATAAAAATAAGGTACATTTTACTTATAAAGCATTGAATCATTTAACAAAAAGTAAAATAAAAGAAAAACAATATAGAAACAAAAACTTTGTAAATGGATGTCTGTATGTCCACAAGAACAGATTAAAAAAGGCAAATTATATAAAGATCCTGTAGAAGTTAAATCCAGAAAGAGCCAATAAACCCAATTAAGCAGTTTTGTGGGAATTAAATGGGTGGTCGCTTAGCAGGTAACACACTCATAGATGAACAAGTAGACACAAAAGGTCACAAATTCAAAATGCACATACTGTGTCCCTGAGCAAGATACTTAATCCTGAGTTGCTCCCTGTAACTGCAGTGGCTCTGGAAAAGGCTAAATGCCATAAATGCAAATGCACCACCATATCAGGCAAAAAAGGCAATCACATCACTGTATCCTGTCTAGTGGCGACGTCCACTGGAACTTCAACTGAACGTTATTCCAGAGCTCCAGCGAAGAGGAACCGGTGTTGTACCGAATTCTGTGACCCGTCGAATTCCGTGACCCTAGATGGCGCTGTGCCGCGAAAGATGTTTAGGATCCTACTTACAGCACGGCCACAATACCTGACAGCGCCTGTAAAAAAAATGTGACGTCTTGTCCCTGGTTCTCGTTCATGATTAGAATGGCAAATGTTGTAGTTATAGGTATTAGAGGATGAAAGAAGTTCTCCATTTAACCTCGTTAATGAGCGCTCCTGGATAATAACAACATTTACATTTACATTTACAGCATTTATCAGACGCCCTTATCCAGAGCGACTTACAATCAGTAGTTACAGGGACAGTCTCCCTGGAGCAACTTAGGGTTAAGTGTCTTGCTCAGGGACACTATGGTAGTAAGTGGGATTTGAACCTGTGACTCCGTAGTCTTCTGGTTCATAGGCAAGTGTGTTACCCACTAGGCTACTAACAAGGCTGCGTGTTTCACTTAGTTATTTATTGCTCTCATTCTACACAATAATTAAATTCATCTAACAATTATCGTGTATTATTTTTTGACGTTGTTCACGGTCTTACGCGGCACAGCGCCATCTAACGTCACGGAATTCGACGGGTCACAGGATTCGGTACAACACCGGCCAAAAAGCGGCGCAATGTCTACGCAAATCTGTACCGCCCACACAGTGTTTGAGAGACTGCAAAGCCAGCGAATCCTAATGCTGTTTGATAGCGCCAGCCATCTGGCTCAGCCAATCACAGCAACGAATGCTTGAAGGCGGGATTTCAGCCATTACGGACGCAAACGTTGCTGCAGGAGGAAGAAGTCGATTCTAGAAGCCATTACGTTGCGCAGTTCAATTGCGAAAAACTTACTATTTTTGCGTATATTACGCAGTTTTATTCTTTTATAAAACAACTAGCTTCAAATACCATGGCGTCACAGGCAAAAAAGAGGAAAATGAATTTCTCGGAACGAGAAGTGGAAATCATAGTAGAAGAGATGGAAAAACAAAAGCACATTTTAGTGAACCACTTCAACGCCGGCGTAACGCACATCACTAAAAACAACGCGTGGGTCGAGATCCTGAAACGAGTGAACGCCGTGACTACCTGTCAGCGCGAACTCGCCGAGGTTAAGAAGAAATGGTCCGACCTAAAGACCGAGGTCCGGCGAAAAGTGGCCCAAGCGCGGGCTGCGATGGAGGGGGCCGCGGACTGTCCCACGGTCCCGGTCATCCTGACCTCCATGCAGCAGCGCATCTGCAACCTCCTGGGAGAAGCGACCATCATCAGCCTGCCCGCCGGCGAGGCCGGCGCCGAGATCGCGGTTCCCGTGCAGATGAGCTCGGCTACTACGGTGACTCTGACGCAAAGTAAGCCATTTACGTTAGCGTCAGGCGCTGCGGCCGGCTCGCTGTGCGCTGTGAATGCCGTGGGGTTTAAGCAGCGTAACCCAACGTCAGGGCTTGTTAATCACGACTCCTGTAAACCCTCCAGCTGTTTCCCGTTTAATTCTTATATACTGAAATGATGGGCGTGTGTTATGTGATGCAATGCTGCAAAAGATCATTTTATTTAGTGTGATTTATTTTGTGTGCTTCAGCAGATATTCAGGCAGCTTCTCCTGCAGCTTGTGAAGTAAAAACCTTGGAAGGTAATGTTTTTTCTTTAACTATGCTTACAACGGTTACAATAATTGTGGTAAATTTGATAGCTGAAGGAGGTAGGGGCTGTATTTGTAAGGAACGGGATCTTGTAAAAATGCATGCAGGTGGTAGTAGTCTAGTGGGTAACACACTCGCCTATGAACCAGAAGACCCGGGTTCGAATCCCACTTACTACCATTGTGTCCCTGAGCAAGACACTTAACCCTAAATTGCTCCAGGGGGGGACTGTCCCTGTAACTACTGATTGTAAGTCGCTCTGGATAAGGGCGTCTGATAAATGCTGTAAATGTAAATGTAAAAACATACAATTGTATGTTACACACAGGATTACAGCCAGAAGAAGACATTATTGTACTACATCTGTAGAATCCCATCTGTGTAGAGAACATATTGAGCAGCCAGCACAGATTGGGTACTGACGGACATGCAGTAGGCCTTTGTAGAAAATATAGGGCCATTTACTTTTCCATTCACTGAACCCTTCCTCATACTACATGGTGGGATTAGCAGGAGATATGGGTATGTCAGATCGTTAAGTGTTCTTGTTTCAATACTAGACTAGATCATAAGACATACAAGGCAACAAGTATGTTTAACCCCTGTGCCCCGTTCCTCAGGGCTACCCTCTCGCCCTTTTTTGCTTGCAAAAATGTACAAGCACGAAAACTGATATAAAAATCCTCAATACATCAATATTTTTTTCTGATTTTTTTTCATAAATCGCTTTATGAACTTGAGGCCTTTACAAAATGATCAAACATTTTCAGACTTTTAACCCATTTGAATCATTGATTACTTATTAAAATAAAAAGTAGGGGAATGAGGGAATGGTTATAATTTGAGTCATGTTCAACAACAAGGATTTGATTGCATTCGTATTTTTTATGTTGTGCCACATTAAATTTTTTCGCACCCTCTCGCACGCTTCGTGTAAAAAAATTAACATGCATAAAATCTGTGTGTAAATTTTTTTTTTTTAACATTTGTTTTATAAATCACATTATCAACTTGAGCTCTTTACAAAATGATCCAACATTCAATAATTATCAGGATTTTAAGAGACTCACCCAGTGAATCCTTCACTGTCCAATGTATACAGGATATAAAAGGTGATTACATCAGTGTTAAACTATATTATTTGGACACTTTTTGCCCTTTTGGTATTTTTCCCTAACAGGTTAAATTGTACAGGTTATAGGTCTTACTAAAGGTGGCAAAACTTGAAATGATTTACCATTGCCATTTACATGAAAGTCGTGAAACACTGCAGCAGCACACATGGTGATGCAACAAAATGTGTCCTCTGTATTTAACACATCGCCCTTGGTGACGGGCCCCCGCGGAGCAGTGTGTGGGGATGGTACCTTGCTCAGGATTTGAATTGGCAAGCTTCTAATTACGGGTCCTTTTCCTTACCCACTAGGCCACCACTGCCCCAATTTACAGATTTCATCATTGCATGCCTTATTGTTGCACAGATACATCAATGAGAAAAACAAATTTAAATGTTTCGCTATGCCTTAAACCTGTGGAATATATGAGATTGGTACGAAGGTATGCACTTACTGCATGCATTTCTTATCACAATATCTTGACGTTTTGAAAATATTAACTTGACCATTGTGTGTGTCCATAGCTGAAACCACCTACCACACACTTGAAGAAGGCATGGTGGAATACTGCACTGCAGAGACGCCCGTTACTGTAACGACTGAAACCCCGGTGGAGGTTCTGACCGCTCAGGCTGAGTGCTCAGTCAAACCTCAGGAGCTGAAGAACCGCATTGCCCTTAACTCGGCCAAACTACTTCAGGAGCAGAGAGTCACCAACCTGCACATCCGTGAGATTGCTCAGCACATGGAGAACCAGAATGACCTGCTCCAGATGATCCGTCGATCCCAGGAGGCTCAGGCCTGTGCCCAGGAAAGGCAGGCCCAGGCACTAGAAGGGACACAGGCTGCACTCCTTGCTCTCATTCAGATGTTCAGACCAGCACTTAAGGACCTGAGAAAGTTTCTGCAGAGTTCCAACAACTCAAACCCAGGGACAAGCGCTGAGGGTGGTGAGGAAAAAATAAACCCTCCGCAACAAAGGGAAGATGCACAATAAAGTGTAGCACTGTATAATGTGAATGTGTAAATGAGGATATGGGGGTTTGTGAGTTGCTTGACTTGTATGGGTGTACTTGTGTATGCTTATAAAGTCATGTGTGATTGACATTATGTATTTAGTTATATTTTTCAATTGTAAATGACAACTGTAAAGGCTGACACCGAACGATGATCTCTTGAATTTTAAGGCTTGTAAACAATGGTGCTCAACTATAATCAGTGTTTCCTTATTTATAGTTTTTTTTCTGTCCGTTTCTTCCATAAGAAAAAAAGCATTGTGATTTATGTACAGTTAGGAGATAATTGAGAAATTGAACTTCTTTGATGAAGACTTATGGTTTGAGCAGGCCACAGACCAAGATGCAAACATTTAAACTGTATCATGTTTTACTCAATGCTGTGAATGTTGTTTTCATTTTATTTTATGCCATTTACAGACTATATTAGATACTAGAGACATAAGGTGTTTCACATATCTCAACAAGAAATTAAATATGGGCAGATAATGAAAATCATTCAGGACAGGATCCACTTGGCCATATGATTTCTGTCATATGTTCTGCATCCTAGCAAATAAATTGGTTTTAAAAGTTATTCAGACTGCTTCTTCCCTCCTTCACTACTTACTGGCTTAATCTAGGAAAAAAATCGATATTCTGGTTTTCAGATGTAACCTGGTCCATCCCTACCTTCCTCAGCTCCTAGCTCTAAACACTCTTTGGGGGCAGGTCCTTCGGCAACATGGTCCCGCTGCTCTGGAACTGTCTTGCTCCTCTGCCCCCACCTTCAAGTCACAGCTGAAAACGTTCTGTTGACCAAACTTTTGTTTTCAGTGTTTGTTCTCCTGTATGTAAAGTGGCATTGGGTTTGTGAAAAGCATTATATATATTCAGAGTCCCCTTTCTTTCTCGGTCTATTTCTCTATCTCTTCCCTTCTACAGCTTAGAAGGGAAGACATATAGACATATAAACATAGACATATAATGGAGCAGTCACAAGAGCCTCACAACATATCACTGCTGTCCCACAATGCAACATGGCTGTGATGTACCTAAATAGCAGGGGTCACCAACCCTGCACAGCCTAGATCCTTCAACCACATCTGATACAACTCAAGAACTGGCTGGCAATGAGTAGAATTTTATTGTAATTTTTCTAGTGCCCCTCTTAAAACCTTAAGCTCATTGAGGCAATATGGTGAAAATTCTTTGTACAATAAAAGGGATGTGTGAAAAGAGATGCTTACCTAATGAACGTTTTCATTCATTAGTTTTAAGCAGGTACAGGATGACTGTTAAAATGACAGGATGCATTTCTTCAGAGAATATGTCTGTGTAGCACAAACACAAGAAGGCATGGTGGAATTGAAGAAGGCATGGTGGAATTCTTAACTCCAGAGACGGATGTCTACTCTGATTAATTACGCAGGTTCTGACAGCCTAGGCCTAAGGCTCAGTCAAACCTCAGGAGCTGAAGAACTGTGTCGCCCTTAACTCAGCCAAACCGTTTCAGGAACAGCGAAGTCACCAAACTGCACGTTGCCCAGAACGACTTGCTCAAGATGATCCATCGATTCCAGCAATCTCAGGTCCAGGTACAGGCAGCAGAACGTAAAGATGTATCTGTATTATATTACAAATGTAATTCTCAGGATTGATCTGGCCAAAGATAAAATTTGTTAAACTGTATTATCTCTCTTTTAATGGCTGCTTTTAATGGCTCTCTTTTAATGGCTGCTTTTTTCTTCTTCCTGAAAAAACAGAAATGTGAATAATTGTCATAAATCAAGAAATGAGCCAAATAATAAATATATGGCATGACTTTTGATGACGTCTCCATAAAAACACTAATTTCTGTCCTTAAATCTGCCTTGTCTTAATCTGAGGTACAAAAAAAAAAAACTCCCACCTCACAGAAGTGATGCCTTCATGCTGCTTTTGCTTATTGGTTTGCTACGAATTAATAAACATTGCAACAAATATGTTGCTATTCATATAAATAACTATTTTAATCCTCTTGGACACCGTTTTTTAACCAGGATTTGTACGTCTAAGAGCCGCTAGATGGCGCTCGCTGAAACAAAATAGCAGCGTTGCAACGGAGACTCGTTACAACGTCTGACTGTCCGGGCTTACATTGGACAAGAGCTGACGAACAATCAGATGAACGATACTTGTTAGATAACCACGCACCTCTCTCACGTGTTCGCCGCGTTAAATTGCACGCGGATTGTGGCACGCGCGGCCCTCCGTACGGTGACGCGGCCGCGGTGACGCGGCGTGTGGGCGGAGCTTAGGGAAGGCCGCCGAGTTTCATCTCTCCCGGCTCCAGAGCAGCGGGGCGACGGGCGGGCAGGCAGGCGGCGTTCGCCGGAATGGCCGTTTCGCGTCCCCACGACGCCACGCAGGCTACGCAGCGGTCAGATTTATATATGTTTTAAAAACCGCTGGCTGCTTCATGATGCGGTGAAAACCCCAGTAAGATTTATTTAACGTAACCATCACAGTGTTTGATTTTTTTATTTATTCATTTATTTCTTTTGGTCGGAACATCACTGTGGACAGTGTTCGTCAGGCACAATCCTTTGTTCAAGAGTTAATTTTTTTAGTTTTAATTAATCGCTTTTGCGTTTTTGTGGTGTGTGTGTGTGTGTGTGTGTGGCGGAGAAGAAGGACTCGAAATGACCCGGACGGCAGTAGAAATTCGCGGCGGCGGCGTTTGTCTGCGCGGCTCCGCACGGGCGAAATGACCCCGGCGGTGCGTGTAAGTATGTCCGCGGCCGGCCGTTCCCTTCCGTCGTCAATCTCTCATCAAACTACTTTTCGTTTTCTCTTCGAACACTAGCCGAGATTTCCCATCTTTCTCCCCCCATTAACTGTTATTTTCCCATTCAGAACATATTTATGTCTCTTAAATTCGTTTATTTCTTAATGTTTCATTCATTTTTCTGTTTTTGCCGGACTGATTGAAATGATGAAAATGCTTCTTGCAGGTTGTTGCATGTTAAACCGTCCCGAGTGGTCGTGGGGATTTCTTTCTTTCTTTCTTTCTTTCTCTCGTGGATCGGCGAAAGAGGCTGACGGTCGGGACACATGGCGTTCTTAGTCAAAAAGAAGAAATTCAAGTTCCACACACATTTTGCACTGGAGGAGCTGACAGCTGTGCCTTTTGTCAATGGGCTCCTGTTCTGCAAGATCCGGCTCCTGGATGGCGGAGACTTCGCCACATCGTCCTCCAGGTGACTACGACCATGTCGACTTGCGCTGTTTTCTGTACGGGGTGCCCGCTTCCGCTCAGCCCCATCTCTTTAACGCTTAATGCAGCGCTTGCACGAACGGAATGTGACTCCAGCGCCGGTTGGGCATCATCTGCTTGAGACCCTGCTGTGCTGGATCCATCCTCCTGCACGGGTCAGTAGGTCCCGGTTGCCAAAAAGCACGAGGTGGCGTAGCAACAGACTTTCTCTCTGTGTATGTGTGTGTATCTACAGTTCTGGTCTACGATATCTAACCCTACTGAGACACTGTCACTGTCACCTTTTACAATCACCCATTAATAGAAGCAGCAACATGAAAAGGAAAAACGTTCTATCAGTTTTTTTTGTTCATGGAGACGTGTCAGGACTTTGAGGGGAGGTGCACCATCCTGGCCTTCCTTCCCTGTCCTGGATCACGATCAGCACGTCCTTTTTAGAACGAAGGACGTGACAGACCTCGCTGAATGACCTGTAGGACGGGACCATCCGTACCGATGCCGCTCTCTGGCTGCGCGGCTGGTGACCCTGACAAATCTCCTGCGCTTGTGTGCATGATCACCATTGCTTTAGCCTGTATGCTGAACAGGTTACAGAAGCAAATGGACGTTTTCACCGTTTTCCTCTCCGAGTTTGGTTTCTGCGCTCTTATCATTCGTCCTCCACTTGGCTTTCCCATTCAAGTCACACACACACACACACACTCCCGCTCTCGCTCCTTTTACCCCTCATTGCCACACACACCTCCTGAATCGCATAAACAGCTTTTGTGTTGTCTTCACTCTGCTTTGAGCTGAGATGGAAAGGAGAGAAAGGGTTGGGGGAAGGGCTGGATTCAACCACACATTTTCAAGGAGGAGATTTGTGGGTTCCTTAGTTGCAAGCTGTAAGATCTTAAGCATAAAATTAAGACTGTTTAAACCGGAAGATGGGAAAGATAGAGATTCCTAAAGATATACATTACATGTAAGGTCATGTGTTCTGGTACCTTTTTTAAAACTAATAAAAGACCCAGGAAGCCGGGTGCTGGACAGAAATGGAAGAACTGTCGATTGTGGGACTTTTCTGGGGTCCGAAGTGAAGAGAAAGACTGCCTGGAAGACACTAGAAGTTATTAGCCACGCAGCCCATACGATTTGGAGTAATTTAAGTATGTAATAAACCTCACTATGTGATTTTGATTAAAATTGTCTTGGCTGCAATAATGAATCAGTTATTAACACGAGACTAAACATCTGCCTGTAACACCAGCCAGATTCCTCGCTCAGCCATGGCTGATGATTGTGAATAAACTCAGAACGGTCCTCCACCACGCTGAGATGCGTCTAAGAATGGATTTTACATCCTGCACACCCTGCTTGTTAAAATGGTTTCATAAATCCACTATGTATTTTATTACGAATTTTAAGGACAGAAAAGCCACACTGAAGTTTAATCTGCCCGACCCTGTTAGTTCAGGGCCAAAAAACAAGCTGTACAATTTTTACATTTTTTTTTTTTAGTACAACCAAACCCTGTGACCATTTTAGCACCAAAAGAGGATTATAGACCACACGGGCATGCTAGGACGTTTAAAAAAAATATTTAATGAGTTGTAATGAGTCGTCGCTGTGCACGGCTATATCTGCAACCTCTAATTAACATGTCAGCCACAAACCCCTTATTACAGTAACTCACAGTACGCTCGCCATTATAGATCAGCAAGTACAGTTTACACCGATGTCTACACTGCATTTTCGACAGCTTTAAACAAAATGAAATATTTTGGACGTTTTCCTCGTGGTTTTGCAGGAGAGGTGCGATTTGCCGGTTGGTTTAGGTCAACATACCAAACGTAGTTCTTGGTGTTGCTTGACCTTGGCTAGAAGTAGATGTAGTGCTTGTATGTACGACCTTCTCGAACATCTCACACACTCGCGCATGGTCTTGGACTCGGCGTAACTGTGAAAATGATCCAGCCCGTAGGGAATGAAGAGAATGCGAACGTGGGTTTGATGGGCCGTAAGCAGTGAGTAAACCTTTTTTTAAAGGAACATTTTCATGTCCTCTTCCCTTTCCCATCATGTGACCCGTTTGAGGGGCATGACGCTGTTATGGCTTCTCAAAATCAGCATCTAATTTGCAGATTTATGGAGCCGTTTCTTGATGAGGTTGGTTGGTCTTTCTTTCTCATGAAGGGACGACTACAGCAGAAGGAAACGCCAGTGGTTTACTGTTGTCGCGTGTAGAAAGATCTACGACTCTCTGCCGTCTCCTTCCATCTGCTGCTAATCTTTCTAAAGGCATGAATCGAACAAGTATGTCATAACAGACAGTCTACAATCCTAATCGGGTCATCTTTTTCTGATAATTTGGACCGTCATCTTTCAGGGCGAGTTGTTTGCTCACGTCAGAGGGATTATCATGGCCCTTTCCCGTAATCTCACCCAGGGCCATTCTTCACCCTTGGGTAACATGACTTTTTGTTTCTTTGTGGAGCTTACGTTACATAACTCTCTGGCCGGCGTCCTCTCCGCGTTTGGTGCTAGTATCTGCACGTCTAGATCACAGAGAGAACAAGGGGCCTGCAGAAATTGTGAAGGCTATCTGGGGAGGGCTGGGGTCACACCCCCCCCCGTGTTTGGGGGTGATTTTGTTAGTTATGTAACTGTGCATGTGGAATGCGCTCCGTTGAGTAAGAACAAGCCCGTTTAGAGCGGTCGGAAGAGGCTATAACCAAAGGTCCTTTTGTTGCCGTGTGTGGGAGCCTTTATCCTGCATTGATTTGGCACAGGAAGGAGCACGCATAGCCGGCTGCGTCGTCAATTCTGCAGATTTTCTCAATCACGCCTCCTCTGCAACTAATTCGAACCAGTTTTTTTTTTTTTTTTTTTTTTTTTTAAAAGACAAACTTTTAATAATGTAGTGATAGTTGGGAAGGGGGATACTTGCCTGTGGCCCTGTTCTTCTCTCAGATCCATCTTCTCCAGGTTGCAGCGAGCTCTGTGTTTTCTGGCGCCGCACTTTTAGGACAACACAACCCTGAGGTGTACGACAGTTTACGCAAAAAACCCCCGTTTATATTCATAACTTGGATCCAAAAATCACATACATTGTTGAAAATTAGGGGGTCCTAATACCAGCCAATCGGGTTGTCCGCATGATTGGCGTGGCAGAATTTTAATGCCGGATGCGCTTCCACATTTCATCTAATCAATAAACCATTATTGCAAGCCTTGTTCCAATTTCCGGCTTCATGGTGGAAGGAGGAGGACACAAATATGAGACTTTTAAGATTATTTGTTTCCAGGAATCACCTCATCCCATCTCCCGTCACGTTCATAACTACTTTTGAGAACACAACACCAATCAGCACCAACAATGCAGTTTGGGGTTGTCTCTGTAAAAATTCTCTGACCTCTCCACATACGTTTTTACTTTAGTGCCCATATGTGTTTGTTTAATTCCTAGAACACGAGAGCCCTAATGGACTGTCTGGTGTGCGCTTTTGATGTTGAGCGGCAGAGGCTGATTAAATATGCTTCCTGTTTGAAATCAGATTTGGCCCCGTGCCGCCGCGGGACTCGGGGGCCAGACGTGGTATTGTGCCCTGATGTCTGTACGCAGCTGGCCTCCCACTTGCTCGTCGCTTTTCCTGTTGGAAGGGAACCGGGTTCATCCCGATGACGATTCAGGGAACTATCTGCTGATTCCTGTTTTTGATACTACTTCAAAGTTGGGTGGCCTGCAGCATTCTGTTTTCAACTCTCCCAGGCACTTAATGGTTTTGATTGGATTGGTTATTGAAGCTTTTCACCGGATTCACAGGTAGAGGATGGCTGGAGGGCCAGAAGAACCCTAGAGCAGGGGATTCATGATTCATATGAGGTTGCAACCTAATCTTTTGGAGAACATTAAATGTTCCTGGTCTACATTAAGCACAGACGTGGGCTGGAGAAGTAAACTGTTGAATAGTGAGTATGAAGACCATCTGTCTCACTACGCATTGTCATGCTAAGTTATAGCTGCAGGAGGAATATGAGCTTATTGAAGGGCACAATGGACCATGGGAGGGGTGATCAGACAGCCCATGTTGCTATTCATTTAGGCATTTCATCAGTATGGTTAATGGTAGGAATATTGTTACTGCTAAACTGATCTGTCAGCGCTTCAATCACTTTGATCTCCGATCATCATTTTGAACAGTCAGCCTCAATTGATGTTTTCCAGGGTGATGGTATGTGACGGTGCTGTAGGGTAACCACATGGGCTGCGTTTGGAGCCTGCTGTTTTTGGTGAGGTTTGTATTACGGGTGGCTTGGTCTGGCAGAGGCCCACCGCTGGGTTTGGGGAGAGGACATTAGCAGCACCACTCTGGACAAAGCTGGAGATAAGGATGCTGCCAGGGCACATAGTTAACTGGCTGCGTCATCCGAAACCGCGGTGGACGTGGTGGGGAGTCCTGAGAGCCTCGTGCTTTGTGTAACTCGATTGGACATGCTGTCCCTGAGCCTCCGTGATCGGGGGTGGTTCAACCTGACGTCTCAAGTGTTCTGGCAGGGTTTCCTTGCCATTGGAGAACATGAAGTAGCCTTGTTCAGTCATCCTCATAATAAATCAATTTATCCATTTGTTTCTCTGTGAGACCATGCAGGCACATCCATGCCACATACAAAGATAGACACAAAAGGTTAAACCAAAACCTTCAAAAAGATGTCGATGCCCCCCGTTGCACATTGTCCCTCCACTGCCAGCTTGCCATTTTGACACCATGGAAGGATAAATGGGACAAGACCTTAGTTTAAAGGTGAAAAGAACTCACAGTGAGAATTTATTTGGTGAATCTATTTGTTCCAACTAATATATTATTTGTCTTTGTGTGTTAGTTTGACTACTCAGAGACTAGGCTGCACCACCAGGGGTTCAACATGTTTTTGACTATTTTGAAACTGTTTTGGATGTGGTTCAGGTTAATGCTTGGAAACAAGTTCAAATATTTTGGCCAAAATGGACTGTGATCTAATTTTGACTGCTTGCATTTATCAGACGCCCTTATCCAGAGCTCCTTACAATCAGTAGTCACAGGGACAGTCCCCCTCGAGACACTCAGGGTTACGTGTCTTGCTCAGGGACACAATGGTAGTAAGTGGGGATTGAACTTGTGACTTTGTGGTCTTCTGTAGTGTGTCACCCACCATGCTACTACCCAATAAAAACATTTTTCATTTATTTCTGAAAAAATTCCAATGTGTTCTCTTTGTTTTAGTTGATAATTTGAGCATTCCTTATACTTTGTAGAACGACCTTCTATGTTCCGTTATCTCTGCTTTGCTGGCTCTTGTTTTTGTTGAGTGTTGCCATGGACACAACGCGCTTGTGGTTACCTCAGTGACCCAACAAAGGCAGGCGGGTTGTGGAATGTGTTGGACGAATTAAGAGGTTGGGGGTGCGAGCTGGAGAACTGAGGCACTGCGATTAGCCTTTTAGCGGGTCCGATAAGCCTCAGGAAAGTGTGACATGATACTCCTGTCTGGATTTAGTTCCACATACCAGCCAGACAGCAGTCTGCCTTTTGTTGGGGCGTGTAGTTGATGTTCGTTCGGGGCGGGAGGCTCCTTCTCCAAACTGTAGACAAATTAGATCTGAAATAAAGCACAGATAAGCTAATATTAGACCAAATAACCTGCTTTTAAAATATCCTGTTGGTTTCTCTGGCTCTTAGCAAGGTTGGCCTGTCACTTTCTCAAAAGAAATAGCAGAAATCAGCTACTTTCCACACCAATCACACCCTTTAATTTTTAACTATTAATTTTCACATTTTTAAGTTGATTTTATGATTTAATCTCTGTTTAGAAGAAAAAATGTTAGAATCCCATCTGCAAATATGGCCCGAATAAATGAAATTTTCTAGCGTATTTGTCGTGTAGTCTAGGGGAAGTAGTCAAGAAGCAGTCTGGGGGCGTCTGTGTATTTGATTATCATTAATTTGGAGTATGATTGCTCTTTGTGTGTCGTTGCACCCCTACTAACCTGCAGCTGCTCTGTTATTGTGGTGCCACTGGTCTGGCATGGCAGAGGATCAAGAACAGATGCCCTTCCTGGCATTGGGCCATCCTGTCATTTCAACTGGGAAGTACTATAAAAATCTTAATTTGGTTTCAGAGGTATACTATTAGAAAAGCATTTTGGATTGTAAAGCACACACTTTACTCCGCCTTGTCTGGACTTCTCTTGTTTCAAAATAAAAGTATCTATTATAAAACCCCGCTAATTGTCCCTTAGGGTCCTTCCCCTGGAGGACTAAATTCGCCTCAAAGACTAATGGCCTTTTCCTGATTCATGCAGTATTTCCCAGTTTGTATGTTCTAGCAGAGTCAAACACTGTTCTAATGCAAGATGTTTTTTGTGCTGTTGTCCAGTCATGGCCAAGTTATGAGTGACACAAACAGGATTTCACAAAGTTTTATTATTCCATTTAGCATATACTCTAGAATGTTATGAAGAGTGTTTAGATAATTTCAGTGATGCTAACCTGTTTTCAGGAGAGGATGTTGAACACAGGACTGGAGATCATGTCTTGCTGGTTGAGTTAGAATAGCAGACTGGATGCTTTTAAAACGAGGGTGATGCTTGAAATCATTGGTCCTCCTCTGTTAACCATGGTTACCTGCAAGGAAACGTGCATGGGGGAGCCACCAGTGCAGAGCTCACTCAGTAATGGCAGCAGGCAGGTGTGAGTGCCTCTGCACACAAGGTGTCAAGAAGGGCAGCAAAGAAGCCTTTTCCCTCCAAGAAAAACACAAAAAGACTGACATTCTGCAAAAAGTACAGAGACTGGAGCTGCTGAGGACTGGGGTAAAGTCATTTTCTCTGATGAAGCCCCTTATCAATTGTTTGGTGCATCTGGAAAATTGATTGTCTGTAGAAGAAAAGGTGAGCGCTACCTATCAGTCCTGTCTCGTGCCAACAGTAAAGCATCCTGAGAGCATTCATGTGTGGGGCTGCTTCTTATCCAATGGAGTGGGCTCACTCACAATTTTGCCCAAGAACACAGCCATGAATAATGGTACCAAAACATCCTCCGACAGCAACTTCTCCCAACCATTCAAGAACAGTTTGGTGCAGAACGATGCCTTTTCCAGCATGATGGAGCACCGCGCCATAAGGCCAAAGTGAGAACTAAGTGGCTCGGGGAACAAAACATAGAAATTTGGGGTCCCTGGCCAGGAAACTCCTTGGACCTTAATCCAATTGAGAACAATCCTCAAGAGGCGGGAAGATAAACAAAACCCACAAACTCCAAGCACTGATTATGGAGGAGGATTCAAGATTTGGCCCAGAAGCTGATTGACAGCATTGACAGTGAATTGCAGAGTTCTTGAAGGAAAAAAAAAGGCCCAAACACTGCAGATATTGACTCCTTGCAAACTTGATGTAATAGTCTTTGAAATGTGTAAAGTTCTTGCAAATACTTCAATACACCACAGAATCAACTGACCAATATATATATATATATATATATATATATATACACACACACACACACACACACACACACACACGTGGACAAAATTGTTGGTACCCTTCAGTCAATGAAAGAAAAACTCACAATGGTCACAGAAATAACTTGAATCTGACAAAAGTAATAATAAATAAAAATTCTATGAAATTTAACCAATGAAAGTCAGACATTGATTTTCAACCATGCTTCAACAGAATTATTTAAAAAAATAAACTCATGAAACAGGCCTGGACAAAAATGATTGAACCCCTAACTTAATATTTTGTTGCACAACCTTTTGAGGCAATCACTACAATCAAACGATTCCTGTAATGGTCAATGAGACTTCTGCACTTCTCAGCAGGTATTTAAAAGTGAAGTGATTGTCACATGTGATACACAGAAGCACAGCACACGATGCACACTGAAATTTGTCCTCTGCATTTAACCCGTCACCCTGAGTGAGGAGCAGTGTGTGGGGACGGTGCTTTGCTCAGTGGCACCTTGGTGGATCGGGAATCGAACCAGCAACCTTCTGATTACAGGGCCGCTTCCTTAACTGCTAGGCCACCACTGCCCCACACTGGCCCACTCCTCATGAGCAAACTGCTCCAGTTGTCTCAGGTTTGAAGGGTGCCTTTTCCAGACGGCATGTTTCAGCTCTTTCCAAAGATGCTCAATAGGATTGAGGTCAGGGCTCATAGAAGGCCACTTTAGAATAGTCCAATGTTTTCCTCTTAGCCATTCTTGGGTGTTTTTAGCTGTGTGATTTGGGTCATTGTCCTGTTGACCTGCAACTGAGACCAAGCTTTCCGACACTGTCCAGCACATTTCTCTCTAGAATCCCTTTATAGTCTTGAGATTTCATTGTACCCTGCACAGATTCAAGACACCCTGTGCCAGATGCAGCAAAGCAGCCCCAGAACATAACAGAGCCTCCTCCATGTTTCACAGAAGGGACGGTGTTCTTTTCTTGATATGCTTCATTTTTCCGTCTGTGAACATAGAGCTGATGTGTCTTGGCAAAAAGTTCATTTTTTCGTCTCATCTGTCCATAGGACATTCTCCCAGAATCTTTGTGGTTAGTTTGGCAAATTCCAGTCTGGCTTTTTTATGATTTGTTTTCAACAAGGGTGTCCTCCTTGGCCGTCTCCCATGATGTCCACTTTGGCTCAAACAACGACCTATGGTGCGATCTGACACTGATGTTCCTTGAGCTTGAAGTTCACCTTGGATCTCTTTAGAAGTTTTTGTGGACTCTTTTGTTACCATTCGTATTATCCGTCTCTTTGATTTTGTCATCAATTTTCCTCCTGCGGCCACGTCCAGGGAGGTTGGCTACAGTCCCATGGATCTTAAATTTCTGAATAATATGTGCAACTGTAGTCACAGGAACATCAAGCTGCTTCGAGATGGTATTATAGCCTTTACCTTTGACATGCTTGTCTATAATTTTCTTTCTAATCTCCTGAGACAACTCTTTCCTTCGCTTCCTCTGGTCCATGTTGAGTGTGGTACACACCATGTCACCAAACAACACAGTGACTACCTGGAGGCCTATATATAGGTCCACTGACTGATAACAAGATTGTAGACACCTGTGATGCTAATTAGTGGACACACCTTGGATTAACATGTCCCTTTGGTCACATTATTTTCAGTCTTTTCTAGGGGTACCATCGTTTTTGTCCAGGCCTGTTGCATGAGTTTATTTTTTAAAATAATTCTGTTGAAGCATAGTTGAAAAGCAATGTCTGACTTTTATTAGTTAAATTTCATAGAATTTTTATTTATTATTACTTTTGTCAGATTCAAGTTATTTTTGGGACCATTTTGAGTTTTTCTTTCATTGACTGAAGGGTACCAACAATTTTGTCCACATGTGTAATATATATATAAATATAAAACACAAAGCAGCAAACTTGGTGAAAACCAGTATTTGTGTCATTCTCAAACCTTTTGGGCACGACTGTAGATGTTTATTTGCATAGCAGATGGTGACACCCTCATGCATATTCAGCAACCCCCCCCCCCCCCCCCCCCCCCCCCCCCCTTTTCTATCATAAAATCTGGACAATTCATGATTTGTCCTGCACACACCCATGTAGTCAGGCACAATTTCTAATCTAGTTTTAGAAACATTTAAAGGGCTACAATTGTGCCTGCATAATCATGGATATTTTATTCTAATTTAATGGAATGTTTTATTAGTAATTGCAAAGACTGAGGATTGAGTTTTACTATGTTAATCTTATTGTTAATTTATTGTTAACAAATATCAGTGGCCTTCTGTGCCTAGGAAATAAGCGTGGATTTGAATAGAATGTTTGGATTTGAATAGAAAGTAAGAAAACGAATGAGAAAGTCCTTAAGTTAGAAATGATGTAGTTGAACCCAATGAAACTTAAGGCAACAGACTTGGTGAACTTAATTTCAGATGGCATAGTAATTTACAACACAGTCTATTTGAATTTTTTTTTTTTTTTTTTTTTTCGCTTCTCTGTATTGTCTTAATTTTAACTTGGCCTCATGGTCGCTTCAATGATGTTATTGTGAGTGGTGAAGTAATCCGTGTAGGAGTTTTGAATGCGGTGACTCAAAGTGGCAGATGTTTTGGGGAGTTCTGATAGAAACCGTGATAACCAGGAGGGCTATCAAAAGTGCCGAAACGATAACTCTTCCTACATGTGACATTTGTTATGCTCTGCTGCAAATCTTCCTGCCTGTTTTACGATTTCAGTTGTGATTTCCAATTCTTGAGTAAACCAAAATTAATATGGGTTTTGACAGCTTTATGTCCTTGCCGGTTCCTCTTTGATGAAGATGTGCAGCATGTCCATGTGTTTTATCCTCTGACTGAACCCGCCACCCTGTTTCCATGTGATATAGAGAGGAGGTGCAGCAGAACTGTGTTCGCTGGAAGAAAAGGTTCTCCTTTGTCTGCAAGATGAGTGCCAACCCCAGCACAGGGATTCTGGACCCGTGTATCTGTAGGGTGTCTGTTCGAAAGGTAAGCTTGTCTGTGGCTCCATCGCAGTCTGTGGTATTTGTATATTTTACACATACCAAGCTTTATGGGGGTATTATGGGTGATCTACCATTTTTTTTACATTTACAGCATTTATCAGACGCCCTTATCCAGAGCAACTTACAATCAGTATTTACAGGGACAGTCCCCCCTGGAGCAACTTAAGGTTAAGTGTCTTGCTCAGGGACACAATGGTAGTAAGCGGAATTTGAACCTGGGTCTTCTGGTTCACAGGCGAGTGTCTTACCCACTAGGCTTCTACCACCCTTTTCTTGTGATATACCGGTCACATTGGATTTTCTGTGTCTTACTTTGTTCAATGGCCTGATATTGACAGTGACACATTTTTCACAACAATATCGTAAACGAATAGGTTTGGAATGTATTACCGTTGTTGAGGGTGGTAAATTGGGACAAACTAAAGTTTGCAGAATTGTTTGTGACACTTGCACTACCATGCGTTTGTCATGTCTTGTCAGTGTTTTATTTATCATTTCCATCATTTCCCTGCGTGTCATTCCTGACCGGGTTAAGATGGGTCAACCTGTGCTTTTAATTGGCCAGCATGTGATGCCTTGGGGCTTTAGTGTATTTTCCTTGTTGCAGTATAGCAATTTGATTCAAACTAATTAATGAACTGCTGTTGAACATCAACGTTTAATGCAGTTGTCTTGAATTGTCTAGAATTGTGCAGATAGAAAACATTGTACCTCAAAATGCCAATGATCGGCCCAATTCATCTGATTTAATGAGTTGACTATTAGCTGACATGCTGGCCGCTCATGACTAAAGGGTCTAAATGGTGAACGTAAAACTTTTTTTTTTTTTTTTTTTTTTGTCCTTTCCCATCTGTTTTGAAAAGTAATGTCTAATGTCCTACCTCACTTTCTCTCTAAAGACTAAAATTATCTTAGAAGCTGTAGTGTTCAAGCTGGATAAACATGCCACTGTTGGTGCTGATGGGTCAGGGGGTGACAGCCATCTCCTGTTATCTCCATAGCTTTATTGATGCTTTTTTTTTTTTTTTTTTTTTTTTTTTTTTTTTTGCTGTCACGCTTCCTTGTTATTATTGCATACACCCTGAAACTGCTCATGTGCCCTCTGCCAAGCAAGTGTGCCTATTGACCCTGCGCACCACCTCTCCTCGTTTCTGCATGCTCCTGTTTCATTTGTTCTTTTCCTGTTTTCATCACAGGAACTCAAGGGAGGAAAAGCGTATTCAAAGGTAAGTGGGAATTTTTGCAGCACACACCCATAGCCTGGCATAACATGAAGTGATACAAACACAAGAGCATCACCTGATGTCAGCCCCACGTCGGACCTACAGTTGAATACCAATAATAAATTTCACAATGCTGATAAATGTGGTAAATGAAAAAATACGGCTATTGGAATTAGCAAATGCAGAAGAAGACACACAATTGAAAACAGAATGTAATGAATTAAGTATTATAATGTCTAACTATGCCTTTAACTAGAAGTGTAGAATCCTGGTTTTGGGATGTATGTTGTATACGAAACGGCACCCAAACTCCTTCCAGCATTAGACTTGTGAAATTCTTTATATTCACCTCATAATCATATCTTAAACCTACTAGACAGGATTAAACAAATGTTCTCTTTCAAACACAATTAATATTTCATAGAAAACTGTCACATAACTGCAGTAGAGGTTGGTGCTTTTGTGAACAGTTCAAAAGTGTGGCAGTGTCTGATAACATCATGGTGACAGTTACACTATGTAGACCATATGCTTTTACTGGGAACATCCATGTGCTGCCAAAAAAAACTCTTCCTTTTGTTTTTCCAACAATCTAAGTTCGGAGTTCCTTAAGCTAAATATACTACAACACCAGAGGAGGCGACTTCCTTAAGTAAACGAATTAGCAAGAAAATCTGAAGGAAATGAACCGGACCTGATTAGTAACTGCCCCATCACACTCTTACGTCAGTTCCAACTCTTCTCTTACTCCTACTGTAAATAAAGCGGCTGATTAGAAAGGAAGCCGACTGAAAATGGGCAGGGAAGTCCGGTGTTGCACTATGCATATTTCACAAGAGCTCTGTTTGCTTTCACTGCATACAGGAAAGCAGGAAGCAGGGGTTGCACTGGCAAGACAAAGAGGATGTAAAAAAAAAATAGACTTTCCAGAGTGGTATCCAAGAGGAAGAGTGTGTTCCTTTTGAGTCATTGACTTCCCTACAATTCTAATTAGTTTAACACTGTTGGTGCCCCCAATTGTCACCCATTAAATGTCTCCTCATCCCCAGTTGCGCCTGAATTTCAGGATCATTACACCTGCAATAAACCACTTTCTATGTGATTCTGCCACTGGTCTAAAATGTCCAGACACACCTACTCGTCCCAATAGTCCCTGTTGTTGAAGCCAGTAGTTGACAGAATCCAAGATGTTGAGGCTTTTGAGGATTTTAAAATGAGAAACCCATAAAATTATTAGGTGTCAGCTTTTGACTTGTAGTGTAATTATTTCACAAACTAGCCACACATAGTATATTATTATCGTGGTTAACCATGCTTATGGTTGTAGTTATTACATTTTTGCTTTTCTAATAGCAATTTAATTACATTTACAGCATTTATCTTGAACCTATAGTCACCAAAAAGCACAGAACATAATCTCATGTTGAAGTGAAAGGCAGGCCACAGTGTTTAAGTATTTTCCTGTAGTATTTGACTCAGCCAATCAGTTTTGTAATTTTTAGTCTGTGACATTTTCTATGTTTATTTGTTAACTGCAGGTTTTTCCTTATTTGTTTGTTTCTAGCTGGGCTTTGCTGATCTTAACCTGGCGGAGTTTGCTGGTTCAGGCTTCATATCGCGCTGCTTTCTCCTGGAGGGCTACGACACCAAGAACACCCGACAAGATAACTCCATTCTAAAAGTGAGAATAGTATTGATGTGTGTTGCATTTAAACAATCTTACTGAATATTGCCTTAATGTTGCCTTGCATTCAACAGGTGACCATAGGAATGACCCTCCGGTCTGGAGATCCATGTTTTAAAACGTATGTGCCATATTATTTACGCTTTTAGTTAGTCTTCGCTCCCTCTAGTGGTCGGAATTGCAAAACTTTCTTTGAAATTATATGGCTGCTTCCTACTGCAAATCATTATAAATGGTTAAAATATCCCATGTGGTGGTGTATATGCAACTATACTGAACTATACTGAAAAATTACATTTAAATATTACATTAAATATATTATTGCCTCAGGCCATCAAGCACAGCCAAGTCCATCTCAGTGCCTGGCCAAGACCCATCCCTGCAGCTGGACTGTAAAGGGGAAGGCATGGGAGAAGGATCTCAACCTCATCTCATCAAGCCAAGGCCTTCTGTGCTCACTGCAGGTATCTGCAGCAGTCAACTTTTTTTTTTCTGGGTGGAAGTGGCCTTGCCTATGATCCAGAGGACCACACACAATGGGTGGTAGTAGCCTATGCTTAACACGCTTGCTTATGAATTAGAAGACCTGGGCTCAACCCCCACTTTTTGTCCCTGAGCAAGACACTTAACCCTGAGCTGCTCCAGGGGGACTGTCCCTGTAATATTGATTGTAAGTCACTCTGTAAATATAAAGTCACTTGATCAAACCCACCTGAGCAAGAGAAAAAAATTGTAATTCTGAATAAGGGAGTCTGCTAAAAATGTTTTACATTTACAGTATTTATCAGACGCCCTTATCCAGAGCGACTTACAATCAGTATTTACAGGGACAGTCCCCCTGGAGCAACTTAAGGTTAAGTGTCTTGCTCAGGGACACAATGGTAGTAAGTGGGATTTGAACCCGGGTCTTCTGGTTCACAGGCGAGTGTCTTACCCACTAGGCTACTACCACCTACATGTTGAGAATGTTGAGAAATACACTATACCAATTGCTCTGGATATACACTACATGTAACAGGCAATGCATATTTGTCAGCTTTAGAAGACTATAATTGTTGGGACTGTGTCACAGGCTTGACTGAGGACCCTGACCTGAGCCAGTCCAGCCCGGATGAGACGTTCCGCAGCGGCCACTCCCGCAATTCCAGCTACACCAGCCAGCACAGCAAGCTATCAGGTCTTTTTCTATCAATGTTTTTTATATGCATTATTTTGGGTTCCATGTCAAATTTGTTTGCATTTTTTTATTTAATGTAATGTTTGTTTGTATTTAGTGGATTAAGAAAGAAAAATAGGTGGGTAATAATGAGGATCTCAGTGAGCTTTTCTGGCCACTGATATGCTGTTGCATTCATCACCAATGACTTTTACCATTCAAAATGTATTTGTTGGTAATATGTGTGTGTTCCTCAGGCTACAGCACAGAACACTCCTGCTCGTCCAGTCTCTCCGATCTAACCCACCGCAGGAACACCTCCACTGGCAGCAGCGCATCCGGTGGGCTGAGTGTAGACATCCCCTCAGAGGGGGAGAGGAGTGCAGAGAGACCCCCACGCCCTGTTCTGCCAACCAACAGACCCCCTAGGTAAACCCCTTCCCAAGATCTGATTACTTTGAAAAGAATTCTGAATTCTGAACGCTCTCTGCTGTGTGTATGCGTGCATCAGGAGGAAACAGGATTCTGTTGAAAGCCACCCATCCTGGGTGAACGACACGCGCATTGATGCTGACGACATCGTGGAGAAGATTGTCCAGAGTCAGAATTTTGCTGACCGCAACAATGAAGGTAAGCGGGTAAAAGAAAAAAGCAGAGCAGAGGCTCAGCGTTAATGTAAACCTTGAGTATCTGCTCAATCTGTCTGTCGCTCTGACACTCTCCTTCCTTCTTTGTCTGCCTTCCTCTCACCCTGAACAGACAGCAACCTCAGGTTGCTCGTAAGCAGGGATGGGACTACAGCTCTGAGTGGCGTCCATCTGGACAACAGGTTAGGCACAGGAGACACATTTACTGATAAAAAAAATAACTGCACGTTTACCAGGTTCATTGGTCAAACTGGCAAGGAACCATGCATAGCACATCAATACCACAACATCTGTCCAACATCTGTGATTGGGCCACTAGGTGTTCCCTTCTCAAGACCTATTCAGTTCAATAGTTTAACTTGAGAAACGTGAGGCAAAGCAGCTAACATTTGAGGAAGAAATCGATTAACATCAATGCAAGATTTAATGTTGTCTTGCCAGCTTTCCAGCTGGTACAGAATACAGAGTACATTGGCATGTATTCTGTCATTTGTTCCATTTTAAAATACCTTACAAGCTTACAGATAAAATCCATATGTGTGTGTGTGTCTTGTTGGTTAACTTGAGTGCACAACATATAAATATATATATACACACACACACACACACACACACACTGTGATATGTTAACCTGAGTGTGTTCATTCTCTGTGCAGGGTGACTGCTGGTGTGTATGAACCTGTGGTAATTGAGAGTCATTAGGCCCGGACCAGGCCCCAGCTAATGAGGGGGAAAGGAAGGTCATGACCACTACAATACAAACTATTTAGTTGCTCTACTAATATCACAAGCTTAATTAGATTCACACCTTTCCAGGGATATAATTTTTTTGAGCACAATTTTTAAAGAAGCACTCCTTGACACTGTGCACTAAGCTGATTACCACTGTTTTTGAATAAGCACAGTAACGGAGGTGCATTGTAAAGTCAGATGTTTTTTTTTCTGTTTACACATTTTCCATAAACCGCTTAGCCCTTTTCATTTTTTTATAATGTAGCATTTGCTTCACCTCTAAACTCATGCACGTGAAAGGTCACAGTTGCAACTGGATGCATCCTGCATAAAGAGACATTTTCTCAGGGTCAAATAATGGTTGCTAACATGTGCATTGCTGGCCTATGACCTGCCTGTATACGTCTGGGACAGCACTGATCTCACCTGTGCATAAGCGCAGTGATGAGCATGAAGTGGTTGCCATGGTTATGAGCCTCCATACTGATTTTCCTGGAGCGCTGGCGGGTTCAGTTGCCATGAGGGGAGAACATACGACTCCTTCTTTTTTTTTTTTTTTTTTTTTTTAAATTGATTGACTGGCTCCTTCGCCTTGCAGACATTATAGGGCAACAGAATTTTTAAGGTTCCTGTCCTAGATTGAATTGTGTGGAGGCTGGGGGTGACAGCACTATATGTCCCACACAGTTACCCCCAACCCTCACACCCAGTGGCCTCTTTACTGCTTTCCATGGAATAAGACCGGTGGCTGGTCCACCTTAACCTTTTGGGAAATCTGTGGCAGTGGCTTTTTTTGAATTTTTTTTTAATTTGTAGAAGAGTTTAGGGTCAAAATGTTTAAGATTTGAACATGAAATAAAAGCTATGCTCTGTTCAGTGACATTCAGCACTTGTGGTGAGGATGGATTATCATGCCAACTAGAAGCATGTTCGGCCCCTGCTGTAAATCTGAATGTGGTTGAGACCTTTTCTTTTCTTTTCCATACTCAATTACACTTTTGATGCCATATGACAAACCAGCAGGCTGGATTTTTTTTTGTTAATTTCTTTTCTAAGTATGACAGTTTGAATGTAATTGTCAGTTCATGGTGTATTCTTCATGTTTCTTGTTTTACAATGAGTTAGTAATTGGTTTCCTGCAGGTATTATCATTTTTTTGTACTTGTGACTTGTACTGTGCTGTTATGGACACAACCCCCCTCGTTTAATCATGAATTTAGAACCATCAGCAGGTTTCTATTGATCCTGAGAGTGTGCGTGTGTCTCTGTGGATTTAATATGACGTGTGTAAAGATTGCAATCCTCAATTGAATTCATTTTTACTGCAGCAGGTTCTTTGCCTCAGGCTACATAATGATATACATTTCAGCAGCACTTCAGCCAAAACAAAATTAACCTTCTGATATCTCTGACGAGGAAATGCACAAAACACTTGTTTCCAATGCATAAGCTAACATTCATTTTAGTTGTAACTTAAAGATGCAAATTTCTATAATTTTAACAAATTCTATGTATTTTACAATGTGTAGGGGAATATTTTTTCAATATTAAAATGTTAAAAATGAAATATAGGGTGTGTGTGGTTTTTTTCATATATATTTGTCCAAGTAATGTATTAGACTTTCCTTGTATATTTCACCTCTATGAATAGGGTACCATGATAATAACATTAAAATAATTTGTGAAAATTTATAATATTTGTGAATGGTCAACATACAGACTTTTATTTATGTTTTAATTTTATTTATTTATTTTTTTTAAAATCTAGAACAATCTGTAAATGGGCCCACTCGGAACGGACCTTGTTTTAACACGTGTGTTATTATTGTGGTAACCTGGAAATTGGAGATGTGGGGTTCTCCGATCATAAACCTGTTTTATTTCAATTTAATCCTGCTGTGCAACCCGTAAAGCCACGTGTTTCTGCTCTGCTCCGCTGGGTTTTAAAACCCTCCTCTACTGCTCAACTGCTCTTTTACTTGTAACCAACCCTCACTGTCTGGCAACCCAGAGGAAGTATTACTCCGATTTAACTCCGCCTGCCAAGATGCTTTGGACCAGGTAGAACCACTTAAACCTGAACAGTCTAGGCCAAAATCTGAACTATGGTTAAATACCTCCACTCGCGCTGTCAGACGAGAGTGTAGGAGTGCTGAGCGAAAATTTAGGTTTCCCTTGAAATGGTCCAACACTGGCAGCGTTATCAGAGGGTGGTGAATGTGGCTAGAAATAAATTCTATTCTAACCTAATATCTTTTCCCATAACCTAATTCCCACTGCAAAGGTGACAGGGCCTTTGCAGTAGCCGCCCCATGTCTATGGAATGACCTACCAATCAGTGTCAATCACTGTGTTTAAATCTCGTTTAAAAACTCACTTTTACAACCTGGCTTTTAACCCAGTGTGACGTGGTTCTTGTACTGTGTTCTTATGCAGTATTTTATGTGGCTTCTTATGCAGTCCTTTCTTAACTCTTTTAATATGTTGTCTTAAATATTCTCTGTTTTATTCAACCCCACGTTTAATTCAAATTGCTGCATGTTTTATTTTATTCTGTTTTGCTTTTGTTCTTAATTTTTAACATTTTTTTTTGTTCATGTCTGTTTTGTTCCTGGTAATTGTATTTTATTTTTATTTTTTCTTTGTGTTAAAGTGCTTTATACATAAATATGGTGAAGGTGCGTCATATCTTGATACTTTCTGAGATCAGCACTGTTCTTTTACAGGTACAGCTTATGCAATACACGCACCAATAAAACACCCTTATTGGACCAGTAATTTCATGCATTAATAATAATAACATAATCTTCTACAAGATTATTGGATTTGTTAACAGTTTGTTTATGAGTGTGTCCAGTTCAGATATTCAAACCACATTTAAAAAAAAATACAGATAATGACTTCAGAGGGTATCATCCCTTATGGAGTAGTATCTCTTCCGCTGGCTCCCCTGTTGCTCAGTGAAGAAGTAACACAACATGCACCACATGCTGTCCTCGGGGGCGATCTGAACACCACTGCTTGTTCTGAAGGGCCTCAGGGCGCATGAACCTGTGTGGAGGAACAGCGCATCAGGTTTCACGTGCATCAGACTTTAATAAGGTTTCATTCCTGGCAAAATGAATTCAACTTTTCACTTGTGACAGTGTACAGTTTATACCTAAGATAAAGTAAGCAGTGGCACTGAGGCAGAGGATGATGAGAAAGATGGTTCCAGGTCCCACATCCACAACAGCGCAGGCATTAGGACACGCGCAGGGGCTCTGAACCCAGATTTGCAGGGGTGGGTCTTGGTCAAAGTTTTGGCTGTAGGTGAGGGACTGGTTGGTGCTGCACTGGTAGTGAACCACGGTCAGAGGTCGACTGTATGCTAAAACTGAGACATGAAGCTGAGGTCCTTCAAAAGTAAATCTACGTTGAAATACAAAGAAGTAACCCTTGTTTTTAAAAATATATTCTTTATCGAGATCATATCACACGTGATTATGTATATATAACGCAATTCTTTACACTGTAATGTACCTTGGTATTTTTATAAATACTTGTGTAATTCGGTAAAGTACCTTTGTACTCTTTTGAATGACCCTTTATGGAAAACTGTCTCTTACCTGAGTAGGACACGGACAGTGTTTTCATGCTGCTGTTGTAGTGGAATTTATTGTCAACATGTCTCCCGTAGTTAATATAGTTGCTGATGTACCTTTTATCTTCATGAATTCTGGAAAGACAGGATAGTTCAACACCTCCCTTCATGTGACCAATCGTGATCATGCTATGCTAAGGAAAACATGCATGCAGAAATAATATATATGAGACCCAGAACAGGTAGAACCTTGGATCTTAAACCGTGGTACTCTTAGTGAAACACTGAGCATCTGTGAGATTATCCTCACTTGTTGTGTATTTGGTTGCAGAATTGACAGTGGATGACAGTCAACAATAAATAACATTCATGTTAGGAATAAAATACAGTTTATGTTGGTTAAATAGACCTATGCTACAGCAAATCCGAGCAAAACATTTGCAGAGGTTGTGGTAATTGTAAAATGATTGAGGACCATGATCCAAACCCAGCTGGTATATGAGAAACAAAGTCATTTTACTCTTACTGGAAATTTAATTTTGGACACTGGTCATGTTGGTCAGCACAAGTCTACTATATTTCGGACAATGTAGAAGGTCCATGGAATAATAAAATTTCTGCCCTGCCAGTCATTCTAACCATCAAAAGCTGGTTTTTGACATTCAGTGCAATTTAATTTACACTACATGTAAATAAGAAAGGATTTCAATTTGAGCAAACATTTAACATTTTAACAATTGTTCTGTTATTCAGTTGTAATATTTTGTTTCCTATAGAGTAATCACTGACAATTTGTAATCTGTTTTCTGGCAATGTCTGTCTAGAATTAATATATATTCTTCAGCTATTGTCAGAGGCAGCATCCTACCTGACATTCAGACAGGCGGCCACAGCGGAGCAGTCTGTCGCGCTGAAATCCTCTGGCTCAGAGAAGGGGAGACAGGGGCTGAAGGACAGTAGCACCTCGGCAGAAGCTGGCATGCCCTCAGATAGCAGGGGCTTGAAGCGTTCCAAAAAGCCGTCTGGGTCTCCGAGCGTCGCCAGATCTATGACCCCAGAGCCGTCCATCATGATGCATTTGCAGTGACTCACTTTAATACAGCCACTCTTCTTGGTGGGAGCTGAAGGAACTGTTGAAGGAGAAATGGAAGAAGGCAAAATTTGGCCAAACACAAGAGAGAACATCAAAAGAGATACTTGGCCCTGCATTGTGTGGGGAACCAGGCTGTGTTCTTGCTTGGAGGGAATAGGGACTGCTTGCTAAACAGGGACTGCAGGCACAAATATTTAGTTCAGTCTGGCTGCAAGATTCCTAAAGGTCCAAGGTATTCTCTCTCAAGTAGTCTCTAATTAAAGCGAATCCTGCTTTTACGCAAACGACAGGCTCACAAACAGTTTAATACCTTTTAAATGCACATTTGATACAGAAGCATGAATGTATAATGCATCAGACATTCTCTAAATAACAAGGGGGGTGCTGCCAAAGAAAGGTTTAAAAAAAAAAAAGTGGTAAAGTGGAGAAAAGTGGTTTTGATGTTTTTTTTTTTTATTAATTCAAACAGAGAGACAATATTTTTTTTCCAGCCATGAATCTGAACGAAACACATACAATTAGCTTTCTGTCATGTTTGTAGGGGCTTTTTTTGCAGCCTGTGCAATGACTAGGGTGGTAGTAGCCTAGTGGGTAAGACACTCGCCTGTGAACCAGGAGACCCAGGTTCAAATCCCACTTACTACCATTGTGTCCCTGAGCAAGACACTTAACCCTAAGTTGCTCCAGGGGGGGACTGTCCCTGTAACTACTGATTGTAAGGCGATGAAATACATTTGCTGCGCATGTCCACAAGCCCCGATTCATTTACCTTATGCATTGTTCTTGTAACAACAACGTCCATGATGTGGTGTTCCAGTGGTTTATTTAGAATAGACTCATATACTAAAGTCTCACAGAACTGTATTTTTTCATATGAAATATTACAAACACAGTTGACTTTTACCTGTACCAATAACAATTGATACTTAAATTTTTTTATGTGAGACAATATACAAATATACACTCTCAATCTCTCATTGACTATCCATAATTGATGTATCCTTAGTAGCGTTGCAGCTGGGTTCCGATTAACAGGGGTTTACACAAGACCCTGGGCCCTGCATCTATGCAGTCTCAGTGGGTTCCATTCCTTTTGATCCAAGCTGTATTTTAGGCTTTGAGGCCCCACACCCAGCCCTGAATAATCATTCCCATTTATCACCCCACTTTGATGCCTACACCCAAAGAGTTATGTAAATTCGCTGACCAACATATGGATGGCTATATGGATAATGATGCAACGTCATGAATGAATAAAGGAATATGGAAGAGAGTAAGCAGATAAATGCACTGATGCTGTAGTATATTCTTCTGGAGGGCAGGAGAGTAAAAAGTCCACGTGAGGGGTCCCGCATACTCCTGCAGGCCTTGTGGAAGAGGCATCCCAATGATGTTCTCAGCTGTCTTCGGGGCAGCGGTGGCCTAGCGGGTAAGGAAACGGACATCCCGAACCCCCAAGGTGCCACTGAGGTGCCACTGATCAAAGTACCATCCCCACACACTGCTCCCCGGGCGCCTGTCATGGCTGCCCACCAAGGGTGATAGTTAAAAACAGAGGACACATTTCGTTCTGTCATCGTGTGCTGTGCTGCAGTGTCTCACAATGACTTCACTTTCACTTTTCACCATCCTCTGTTGTCAAAAGTTTTGCAGTTGCCATACCAAACATTATGGTCATCGTAATATTTTAATAGTTATATTCCAAGGACAAATAATCACATATTAAAAACTAATATTTAAATGTGGAAGATCGTTTTTTTTGTCGTTCAAATGATGTCGAGTTGAACACTGTCTGAAACAGGGCGTCGCCCTTTAAATCCAGGCCGAGTTAGTCGAGCGTCGATGACCGCGATGACGGCAGCCTGCGCGCACCCAGACCCGCCGCCGCCACAGATGCGCCGGACACGCCGCTCGCCTCCGCCGACGTCATGGATTTTAGCGTGAAGAAGCTGGCTTCGGACGCCGGGGCGTTCTTCTCCAGGGCCGTGCAGGTAGGGGTTATCTCCCCGGTCCGGGCAGGGGGCTTCCCTGCACCGTCGCGCCGTCTGAAGTGCACGTTTACTCGCCGTTCACGTTCTCTCTCGACACCCCCGGTGGTTTTTCCCAGACGAGGCAGAATATCCTGTCGTGATGGAACATAACGGTGTGTGTGTGTGTGTGTGTGTGTGTGTGTGTGTGAGAGATAATGTAACGAGATGAGCAGAGAAGTGAGATCCATTAAAGCCAATAAATAAATAATGACATAAAAAGATACATAAATTCTCCTTTGTAAGTTGTTTGAATAACCGCATAATAATGAATTAATCACCAAAAAATTGATTAATTAATTAAATTGTTTATGTATATCTGTACACAGTGGAGATACACAAGGTAAAACTGTTGTTTTTTTTTATTAACTCTTGAGTACAAAGGTATTTGCCTTCAAATGTACTTAAGTACTAAATGTAAATGTATGTATTTATTATGGTTATTATTACTAGTATTTTGTAAAAGAGCTCTTGCTTAATCGAATCATTTTTAGGTCACTTTTGGCACGACACCTGCTAACAGAAGAATGTCTTTCATTGGTCTGATGTTCATTTAAAATGAGCTCACAAATATTGAGGCAAACAATTCCCATTGGGTGAAACATGTTTGCTATTGAATAATGGCTTTGAGAACAGGCAAAGTTTAGTTAGAAACCTGGCCAAGTCCGATTTCTGGTAATAGCAGCTGGTGTTTGTATAAGTTCAGAAGAAAGATGACGTCATGGGCGGGGCTTGCCGTGTTCGTAGGTGTCGTGTTTACCTGCTAAATGTGCTGCAGTAGACATGAGAGGAGGTTTACAAAATGCTTCGTTGCCCTGCCCATTTTTATGACAATCCGACTTAATAACTTCTACTAAAATATTTCTGGTCTTGACATATATTTACTATTGCTGTTAATATGGTTCATATTGTATGTAGGGATGATAACGTCTGTGTTGTTTTGCTTGTCAGAGGCAGACTCAGGACAGAGCTGTGCGTGTAGAAAACATGTCAAGAAATAGTTATTAATAGTTTACTTAATTCACAAGTAAAGAGCAATGACAGATTTCGCATAATGTAGTGTAAAAAGTAAGCTATTTGACTTTAAGCACCCCTTGAAAATGTATTCCATTTGTCATGATCCAAGATTCAAACGATGAATTTGAATTATGCATTTGTAGAAATATTAATATGAATTTGAAACGCAGCATATGGCCTAGCATTAAGGTTTTGTTTATTAGTTTGTTTCTCTCTGTTTATCCTTTGAAAGTTTAGCAGCTATTTGGAGTTTTTTTTTCCCTTCGTCATACTCGTGAGGCCAATTGTGAAATTGCTGTTGATTCACTCGCTCTTATCTGTGTTGTAGTTCACGCAAGAGAACTTAGGCCAGGCAGAAAAGACCGAGTTGGACGCCCACTTCGAAAACCTGCTGGCCAGAGCGGACTGTACAAGGAACTGGACTGAGAAAATCTTCCGACAGACAGAGTACCTGCTGCAGCCAAATCCAAGTAAGTCTTCGGCCGACTTGAACTTGCCCAGCCAGTTTCCATGTTATACAGCAAACAAAACAAAGAGCATTGAACTGTTTCTGCAGGCTTACATTGGTCAGGGACATATTTACTATGAAACGGTGTATTATGAAGTTACTTCCACTGAAGTAAGCATCCACTGAAATTAATACTGGACTAATACTGTAAGATAATCCTTTGAAATCTATTGTGTTGTATTATAGTCTTAAACAATATGAAAGGAAAATCTGAGCCAGTCCCAGGTTTAGGCTGCGCCTTCACTTGAACCGTTTACATTTGAAAGGTTTTTAGTTGAAGATATGATGAACCAACAGGGGCGAAAAGCATTGGTACTATTATTATAAGGCTAGAAGAAAAGGATTATTACAATTTTGCAGTGCAATTTGGAGTGAATTTGAGATTCTTTTTTAATATAGTACATGTTTAATATTCAAACATTGCACTGACATCTAAATCTCAGATATCATGTCTATGTATTTTATAGTTCTAGTTTCAGACAGAGTTGGACTGTTACTGTTAAGATGGTTTTCAGTCTAACAGCATGGCAACGTTATAGAGCAGTGGGCTCTAACCTGTCTTTCTGACCCCCACCATGCTTCAGTTGATCAGACTGGTAAGTATTCCTGCGCCTGAGCCTTCTTGCAGTGGACATCCCTGACCACGTTCATGACCACATTTGTGTGGAGTTGGTGTGTTAGAAAGAGGATACACAGCGAACAAGCGCCTGCAATCACCTGCTTGGGCAGTGGTGGCCTAGCGGTTAATCAGAAGGTTGCCAGTTCGAATCCCGAGCCGCCGAGGTGCCACTGAGCAAAGCACCGTCCCCACACACTGCTCCCCGGGAGCCAGTCATGGCTGCCCACTGCTCACCAAGGGTGATGGTTAAAAGCAGAGAAGCAATTTCCCTCAGGATTAATAAAGTATAAATTAAATAAAAAACAAGCAGCTTCTGAAGGCTGATCTTTTGATGTCTGAACCAGCATACTCTTTCCCAGTATCATAATGGTTGTTACAATGAAGTGCGTTTATGTTCAGAAGAATTTAGCCTCAATTTTTTTAGTCTATCTTATACAATCTATATTATGCCTAATAAAAACCGAGTATAATTGAATATTGTGCTTGTTGTTAAGGCCTCTGAAATGCACAACGAAGCTTCAGTTTTTTTGGAAGAAACACACATTTCACACACACATAACATTGTTGTGTTAAATGTACCATGCAAAATGGGAAATTGCTGGGTGCATTTTGCGAAAGGGGTATTCTCAAGAGCCAGATGGTCTGCATGGCTTGAATTCTAGCCTGGCATCGAACCTCCTGATTTGATGAGTCATGGAGGGAATGAAACTTTAGTTACCTTTTATACAGGCAGATGGAGGGGAATGGAAGGAGTGATTTTGCTTCCCTGCTTAGACCTGTATAGCGATGTTTTTGCCAACGAAATGTATGACTCGGTACTCGAGTTGAGTTGAAATAAGACCAGTCAATGTCACCTCCCTTCTGCAACACGGAAATAAAATGAGATCTGTCGTAAAACGCGGATAATTGCCGTTTCTGGCGTCACTTTCACACACTAATTTAACGTAAACGCCCGGTTAGCGATGGTGAAGAGGCCGTCACTGCAGAATCTGGACCCCTTGCACAAACTCTGCAAACTTTTGGTCATACAAACAAATCAGCTTATTCAAAACGTGACTTTATATTATCATGCTTCCAGTTAATTATGCAAGTGGGCACAAATTTTATTTTTTATTCCTGGTCTCCCCAAAGTTTATTTATTTGATATGTTTTTTATGTTGAGGTTAAGCACTTTTATTTTACAAAAAGAAGAATGTGTAATATTTACATGTAAGTGGTTTACAAAAGCACAGTGATTTAAATGTCATTTGTCATATTGCATTTGTTATTTTTTCCACTCCATAATCACTCAGCTTTTAGGTGAATAAATACATTTATAATGGAAAACATGGAATTTAGAAGAATTAAAATGGAAAAAAATGAATTTAAGAAGCAAATAAGATGGATTTCATAGGCAAATGCTAAGGGTGCCATCCATCCAGGCAGCAGCATAAACAAAGGTGTCTTAATATGAAAAGATAAAGACCACATAAATTTACCTGTGTAACAAAGCCTATTAAGTAGTAATAATAACGATAAGTAAATTTCCTATAAAGCCACAGCAGTGCACCTACAGGGCCAATAATTGGCAGGTTCACGAGGCTTTTTTTTAACGGAGTGCATCAGAGTGCTGAGCTCACACCGATATTTTATTGAAATCTCGCACATATTCACAGGAGAGTAGAAAATATTAATTATGTTTTTGCTTAAACAACAATAAAACACAGTTGGTCTCCCACCATGTGCAGACCAAATGCAATGTGTGGTTGAAAAGCATGGAACAAATAAGAGCGTCTTCTGTGTCTGATAGATGTAGTTGTCTATAAGTTAACAATAAAATTATAATTAGATAACCTTGTTTTAATTATGAAATTGGTTTGACTAAAAGAAAATGTAGTTTTTTGTCTCTTTTACTAGCTACCTGTAATGTATGTATAAATAGAATTGTATTACAAAAAAATATTAATGGATAATTCTGACTAAAATGGTCCGACGTTTAGTCAACTAAAACTTGACTAAAGTGAGTATGGACGTGACTAAAATGACAGTTGGATGCAAAAGCTAGAGTAAAACTAAAATTAAGCCAGGAAACTATAATATAAAAAATAGACCTGTAAGACCTGTTTAAAGTACATTTTGTTCTTTACAATCATTTTAGGAAGCGTTGATGTTTACATGATAAAGTCAAGGTGCATGGGGAACATTTTGATTGAATCAGTTTGCATCATGTGGATTTTCCGAAATGCAAACAAAAGAAAGTGCCAACTTGTTTGTGAACTTGATAAGAAGTTTATTACTCAGACAATTTCCACTAGTTTGTCTGCTGTCTATACTAAAAATGTTATATCTTCTGAAAATGTGACTTCCTTAACCATGCATGGATGTGTGGGATGTGCAAAGTTGGGCAGTTGTAGTTAATTTTCACTCCTGTGAGCAAATACTACACTTATACCCTGTTACTTTTTTGTTGTCAAAGCAAATGAATGCATAGAAAATAATGAAATGTGTTGTAAGTACAGTAATATGGTCAATGTTAATAACATGTATAATATATATATATATATATATATAACAGGCAAAAAAAATATTAAATGAAAGTGCATTTGTTTAAATAGATTTATTTGTTTATTTTGAATTTACTTTGATTAGAAATCTGACTACTAAACTAAAACTTCTTTATGATAATTTGTTCCTTCAGTTGTGTGCATGCCATTGTAACCACTGACATACAAGATTAATCACAAGATTAAATAGCTAATAATGGCAGTCACAGACAAAAAAAAGTCTGCAAATCAAAATGGTATCTACTGTTTTAAGACATGTAAGATGCTTCAACTAGTCTCTTTTTTTCATTTCATTATATATTTTAACATGTAACATGAATGTAGCTTTTTAATTACATGCTATAAATAATTTTGTGTGGCAAAATCTGGCAAGTCTTTGGACTACTCAGTGGCTGAAATACTTAATTATTTGCTAACCATCTGAGAGACATTGTGGACCATGTCTTAGTCCTTTTCATTATGCAAGGCAGTGGACTGTATAAATAAAGACTCTCATTACTCAGTGTCTCTCCAGAATGGTGAATAACCTTTAAGAATGCCCCTGACCTTCATGTCCCTTTTCTCATGATGCTCTGGTCGAGCGTCATTATATTTTCTCTGTACATTAGTGAAATTTGTGTGACCACTATGATGTCTGTTTTGATATACAACATCTATATCTGTTTGTGCTCCTGGCTCCATGACTCCATAGATTTCTTCATCTTCACCCTGGAGATTTTTCTTTCCTTCTTCTCCTAGGTGCCAGAATCGAGGAGTTCCTTTATGAGAAGCTTGACAGAAAGGTCCCTCTCAAACCCACTAATGGGGAGTTGCTGGGTCAGTACATGCAAGAAGCAGCCAAGGACTTTGGCCCCGGAACTCCATATGGTGAGAGTGACACTGGCTTAAATCAGATCAGTGTGCTGCTTGTTATGTCCACAAATCTTACCTGTGGTTTTATCAATGAACACAACTTTCTTTTACCCCCTCTGACTGAGAACCCATACCGTGACATAACTCTGTTCTGTAGTCTGTCATTACAGTCTTTACCTACAATTTGTATCCAGAATTTGAAAAAGTTGATCATATTGATAGAAAGTTCTATTCTTTACAAATTTGCATCTTCCTTGAAAGAACACTTTAGAGCAAAATATACTGCCATAGCTACCCTGATCAACCACAAGATTGAAACCACCCAATATTATTAATAATGCATATCAAACCTCCATAAAGGAAAATTGCTTTGAACCCACAAGACCCTTGAAGGTGTGCTGTGGTTTCCATCACCAATATGTTAGCAACAGATCTTTTAAGCCCTGGAAGTTGTGAATCTTCATGAATCGGACTTGTTTTCCACGCAAATCCAATGGATTCACAAATGTATTGAGATGTTGAGAATTTGATGTCCAAGTCAATGCCTCTTGTCTTTGTCATGTTTTTCAAACTGTTCTTGAAAAATGTTAAACTGCATTTATCCGCTTCACATTCCTCAAATTTTCAGTCACTAAATATGCCTGTTTTTGTTAGATATAGTATGTCTCTCTGGGCTTTTTTTTTTTTTTTTTTTAATCTTGTTCCACCCCCTTCACCGGCATAGTGTAGGATCAATTGTTCTCTATTTGGAGGTCAGATGTCATTTAGTGCTGCTGGGTTGTATTGGTTGCAGTCTCCTGTGGCTGATTTATTCCAAAGCCGAATGGTTCATTAATTGGGTTGAATTGGTAGCCTAGATACTGGACTTAATTAGACAGTCATAGGCAATGCATATACACAGAATTAAATAAATAACTGTGACTGTATATAACTTCATAGGTGTTAGATGATGTCAGACAATGTTCTGTTCCTGTCACGATCTTGTCTATTTCTTTTTTTTGGTTAAATGCTCTAAATATCATTGTGGATATGTCAACCGTTTCCCTCATGTTCGACCCGATGTGCACTCTGCATCTATTAATGGGTCATTAGTGGCCTTTCCCTTTCCCTGCTTTTAGTGAGGACTTCAGTATCAGCCAAAGTGTAGTATGAGGTCCATGGTTTGTTAAACTGAAAGGCATCTGAAGTGCCGGAAAGCCTCAGGGTGCACAGATTGAATTGTTATTGAGAGAATGCAGTGGAAATTCTACCTATCTTCTTTTCATTTCAGGAAACCAGACCATTCACTACATTATATGTGGTATTACTGTATTCCCTCTATCATTGTGAGAAATTAACTACTGCAAAACTGTGATTGAGTGGCAAACAGTTCTCTCGAATTTGACCCAAAAATAAGACCACCCCACCCTTTTTTCAAGAATAATAGTACAAAATAGTATAAAATATCATATTTGCCATTATTTTCTTTTTTTTTTGTTCTAGACCATGAATGTAAGATTAATACTTTTCTAGACATTAATACAGTAATATTATGCATTTAGTGCTATTCAAAAGGTGCTCTGATTTTGTCATAAATGTATTTATTTATTTATGTCAGTTTGGATGATTTTGTTGGGATACAAGCTATAGCTTGGATTTCACAAGTATTGTGACCAACCAACCACACTTTTTGACTGATTGAAGCATAGATGCATACATATTTTATGTATGTATGTATGTATATAAGTATTTCCCGATGGGAAATGTGACATTTTAATTTCCGCTCTAGCTTCTCTTCCTGCTTTAATTACCTCAACTCATATTACTCCAGCAGCAGCCTGTGCGCAGTTATCATACATAAACTGCTGCTCTGTGAAATCACAGATGGCCTCACTAATGTGGCGGCACATGGTTAATCATTGATCTTATGGGCAGCAGCGACTTCCTCGCATCAGGTCTGATGACTGCCGTTACACTGCTCTGCTATCGCTGCACGGGCAGCATGTGGAGAATAAACAGGTTTGCTCTCAACTCTTTCCTCCCCCAATTCACATGAGAGAGTGTTGCCTGTCTATATTTAGACCACTCGCTAATTATTCATTTGCAGGTCTGAGGAAAACAGCAGAGGCCAGCAATCTGTTTTAAACACTGCTGGGAGAAGAGGTTATGAGGTGCTGGATGCATCTGTAAAAAATGGGGTGTGATAAATGGATCCATGTTCGTGACGCCCATCTTATTCTTACCCTGGTTGCGCTTGTTTCTGTGGTACCGCTCTGCAGGGAGCACCCTGATCAAAGTGGGTGAGTGCCAGAGGAGGCTGGGAGGGGCGGAGCAAGAGCTCCTGCACACTTCGGCCATCAGCTACCTCACGCCGCTCAGGATCTTTCTGGAAGGGGACTGGCGGACCATATCAGTGAGTTCAGATTCTTATCACCTGTGGGTTATGTAGAGTGCATTAAAAGTATAGCCCAACCCCAAAATACTGTATTGATTGGAATATAATAATATCACCTTTTTCTGCAAGGCAAACCAAATATTTAATAGATTTAATGCCATATTTGGCACCATCTACTAGTATAGATTTTTTGCCTTGGCCATGAATGTAAGTGTTTTGCACAGTTTTCACTTTTTCATATATTTGAGGAAACATATGATCAGTTTTAATGATAAGGGTGACTCCTTGGAAAATCAAACCAAAATGCAGACACTTGAAACATGGTACGCTCTCGTGAAAAAAAAAAACATTCAGAGCAAATTTTTATTATTATCATGACCCAGACATTCAAAGTTCAGTTGGAATGTCTGGATTGATGTGTTTTAGTGGATTGGTAGCCATTTCCAGACTTCCTCACAGTGATTGCTGGGATATTGTCTAGCCTCTCTGAGGCTCTGGCCTAGATAGGCAGGTTTAAAGTGAAGTGATTGTCACATGTGATACACAGCAGCACAGCACACGGTGCACACAGTAAAATTTGTCCTCTGCATTTATCCCATCACCCTGAGTGAGCAGTGGGCAGCCATGACCGGCGCCTTGGCGGATCGGGATTCGAACCGGAAACCTTCTGATTCCTTAACCGCTAGGCCACCACTGCCCCATCAGTTCATCAGTTAGAAATTTGGTGAATGGTCTAGTTGCCATCCTACTAGCTCAGAAGCATGATTGGTTATTTGATTATGTTTTTTTTATTTCCCATTGCCCTTCACAGAAAGAGAGACGACTTCTGGAGAACCGCCGCCTGGACCTGGATGCCTGCAAAGCCCGTCTGAAGAAAGCGAAGGCAGCAGAGGCCAAAGCTGCAGTGAGTTTTTGTCCTTTGTCCCCCGGTGTCCTTCCTCCGTGTCCTCCTTTACAGTTCCACTCATTTGCTCGCTTATGTGATCATAAAAGAGGCTTCTGTTTAATACTTCCTAACTCATATTTCTGCTCTAATCTTTACAGTGTGAGGGAGAAGTGAGTATCGGTTGAAATTTCAATACATATTTAACATTTTTTCTTCTTTTTTTTGTGTTCTGTACCCCTGTACAATTCCATTTTTTGCATGTCACAAGGAGTGGTAAGCCAAAATGAATAAATTATGACGTGGTCGTCATTAAATTGTAATGCCTGTAAAACCCATTAGTGTAATAGTTTTATTTCCAGCTGGTTGTTACATCAGCTGACCAGTCCATGTCACAGAGAAATCCGGAATGTGATAAAAACACTAAAAAATAGATTTTATATAACATGTGCCCATGAAAACCATGTCTGAGATCCACGTGGAAGTCCATTTTTAGCATGAATTATATATGTTTTTTACTCATTTATTTCTCCACTCAAAGATGCTCAAGGATCAGATTTGATTATTTCCAGTTGTGCAGTAAAATATGATCAAACCTGATTTTGATTTTAACCTCATTTCCTATATGCATGAGTTGCTGGGAATGTCTTTCATGCACCTTTGGAAATCCGATTATTTTGATTTCTCCATTAGCACCATTCTGCTTTAAAATATCTAGATTATGCTTTATCTTGTGCTCACTCCTTGCAAATGCACGCAGTTTGAGACCATCCTTAATTTGAAATAAAAAACAACCATATTTACAAGCATTTGTAAATATGAAACTAACTGGTTTTCAATATTTCATTGCCTGTTGTAAGACATTATTTATTCGTTTTTTAACAAGACATATCAGCTGTGTGTTTCACTTTAAAGGTGTGTGGAGGTTATTTCCATTAAACTCGTACATAAACTTATGTTTGTTTTCTTGCAATAACATTTTATTTCCCAAATACATTTGATAACAATTATAAATATTCATTGAAAGTGGACTGACGCTTAATCAGCTTGACATTGTGGTGGATTTTCTTACATTTCTGTTGTTAAAAGTTTTGCTTTTATGTGGTCCAGGAAGTTTGAAATGCAAAATTCTGTATTCAGGTCCTTTGGTAAAGGGACCAGTGTATTCGGCCTATATGAAGTTACAGGAACATGAACGCAGTGTTGCAGCGTTTCTGCTTTTCACTCTATGTGCTAAGTTACACTGTGTTTTCCTTTGCCTTCAGGTCGTGCCAGACTTTCAGGACACCAGACCACGTAATTATGTCCTGTCTGCCAGTGCATCTGCGGTAAGGAGGCGATTGCTGCACTGTGAACACACCCTGTCCTTAATTTCTCAGACCTGCACGCTGTGCCACAAAACAATGAAACCGGCGGTTAGAATTTGATTCCCTGATCGCAGCCATTGTGCTTGTCACTGTGTGCAGTAAATGTATTGAATTCGCTACCAAAGCTCTGTTTGTTCCCACCTTGTATTGTAATTAGCTAAAAAGTATTCTGGGAGTGCTGAGATACTGCACCTCATGTAACACCATTCCGCTTCATTTTTAATCTACTTTAATCCAGCCATTGGTATAATTCAGTTGTGCTCCCAATACATGTACATCTCTAGCCACCAAAAAAATACTGCAGTCAGAGCCAAGATTCACTAAGCAGACTCAGAATCAAGGAAAAGTGAAGAGAGCAGGGACTTGGCAATCTTTTCCAATTTCTACCCAACTTAACCAGACCTTGACTAGTCTTGTAGTTCTTGAGACTGGTCTCAAGACCATTTTTTTGTGGTCTCGATCCACGAAAGAGAAAACTGCGCATTCTAACAGAACAGCATCATTTTTTATTATGTTCCTAAATTCAAATGCAATCAGTCAGATGCATCTGTTTTAAAAACTTTGTAACATTTTCTCAATGGACACTGTCTGCACATTACAGTCCAAACACATCACATCTTAGCAAAGTTGGCAAAGAAATGTCTGGAGATGTCCACAAAGTCATTTTTTGACATGGGCCGTGACCCAGGGTGGCATCATGGGCATCATCAAAATTATTTTTGTTTATTATAATTATTTTGTTAATAATTATAATTATTTGGTTTTCTATTTCCCATTTTTGCCTGGCTGTATGGCAATGTTTGTCTCAATCAGTTAATATGATTCTAACTTCTTCTTTTTTTTGAGGACGTTTTCTCTGCACTTTGTGAACATTCATCGATAACCATGAATTTTCCCCAGACCTTGTAATTGTTTCTGGATTAATTCAATAACATGACCAAAGTCTGTCCTTCTGTCGGCTGAGCCTGTTATCTTTCAGTATGCACAGAAAATGAGTCCGGCTGATTAGAATCCCATATCTATGTGCAAATCAGCAATATTTTCCTTGTATGACATTCCAAAATGAAAATTAAAACTTGATTAGCTGAGTCCTCTCCATCATGAAGAGATCAATTTAGAGTAAGTTGTGTGCAGTTCATGGTATTTTAGGGTCTCCATACACTACCCTTTAAGTTATTAAGTATATCAATGAACCAGCACTGTCTTACTAATGTTAATTTGATGAATTTGCTAGAAGAAAATGTATTTAATGAAGTGAAGTGAT